>NC_056739.1:800315731-800338165 GCF_019279795.1 Protopterus annectens | reverse complement strand
TTTATGTAATGCCACATTCAGGAGATCTGCTCCATATGAATTTATGTAATGCCACACATTCAGGAGATCTGCTCCATATGAATTTATGTAATGCCACACATTCAGGAGATCTGCTCCATATGAATTTATGTAATGCCACACATTCAGGAGATCTGCTCCATATGAATTTATGTAATGCCACACATTCAGGAGATCTGCTCCATATGAATTTATGTAATGCCACACATTCAGGAGATCTGCTCCATATGAATTTATGTAATGCCACACATTCAGGAGATCTGCTCCATATGAATTTATGTAATGCCACACATTCAGGAGATCTGCTCCATATGAATTTATGTAATGCCACACATTCAGGAGATCTGCTCCATATGAATTTATGTAATGCCACACATTCAGGAGATCTGCTCCATATGAATTTATGTAATGCCACACATTCAGGAGATCTGCTCCATATGAATTTATGTAATGCCACACATTCAGGAGATCTGCTCCATATGAATTTATGTAATGCCACACATTCAGGAGATCTGCTCCATATGAATTTATGTAATGCCACACATTCAGGAGATCTGCTCCATATGAATTTATGTAATGCCACACATTCAGGAGATCTGCTCCATATGAATTTATGTAATGCCACACATTCAGGAGATCTGCTCCATATGAATTTATGTAATGCCACACATTCAGGAGATCTGCTCCATATGAATTTATGTAATGCCACACATTCAGGAGATCTGCTCCATATGAATTTATGTAATGCCACACATTCAGGAGATCTGCTCCATATGAATTTATGTAATGCCACACATTCAGGAGATCTGCTCCATATGAATTTATGTAATGCCACACATTCAGGAGATCTGCTCCATATGAATTTATGTAATGCCACACATTCAGGAGATCTGCTCCATATGAATTTATGTAATGCCACACATTCAGGAGATCTGCTCCATATGAATTTATGTAATGCCACACATTCAGGAGATCTGCTCCATATGAATTTATGTAATGCCACACATTCAGGAGATCTGCTCCATATGAATTTATGTAATGCCACACATTCAGGAGATCTGCTCCATATGAATTTATGTAATGCCACACATTCAGGAGATCTGCTCCATATGAATTTATGTAATGCCACACATTCAGGAGATCTGCTACATATGAATTTATGTAATGCCACATTCAGGAGATCTGCTCCATATGAATTTATGTAATGCCACACATTCAGGAGATCTGCTCCATATGAATTTATGTAATGCCACACATTCAGGAGATCTGCTCCATATGAATTTATGTAATGCCACACATTCAGGAGATCTGCTCCATATGAATTTATGTAATGCCACACATTCAGGAGATCTGCTCCATATGAATTTATGTAATGCCACACATTCAGGAGATCTGCTCCATATGAATTTATGTAATGCCACACATTCAGGAGATCTGCTCCATATGAATTTATGTAATGCCACACATTCAGGAGATCTGCTCCATATGAATTTATGTAATGCCACACATTCAGGAGATCTGCTCCATATGAATTTATGTAATGCCACACATTCAGGAGATCTGCTCCATATGAATTTATGTAATGCCACACATTCAGGAGATCTGCTCCATATGAATTTATGTAATGCCACACATTCAGGAGATCTGCTCCATATGAATTTATGTAATGCCACACATTCAGGAGATCTGCTCCATATGAATTTATGTAATGCCACACATTCAGGAGATCTGCTCCATATGAATTTATGTAATGCCACACATTCAGGAGATCTGCTCCATATGAATTTATGTAATGCCACACATTCAGGAGATCTGCTCCATATGAATTTATGTAATGCCACACATTCAGGAGATCTGCTCCATATGAATTTATGTAATGCCACACATTCAGGAGATCTGCTCCATATGAATTTATGTAATGCCACACATTCAGGAGATCTGCTCCATATGAATTTATGTAATGCCACACATTCAGGAGATCTGCTCCATATGAATTTATGTAATGCCACACATTCAGGAGATCTGCTCCATATGAATTTATGTAATGCCACACATTCAGGAGATCTGCTCCATATGAATTTATGTAATGCCACACATTCAGGAGATCTGCTCCATATGAATTTATGTAATGCCACACATTCAGGAGATCTGCTCCATATGAATTTATGTAATGCCACACATTCAGGAGATCTGCTCCATATGAATTTATGTAATGCCACACATTCAGGAGATCTGCTCCATATGAATTTATGTAATGCCACACATTCAGGAGATCTGCTCCATATGAATTTATGTAATGCCACACATTCAGGAGATCTGCTCCATATGAATTTATGTAATGCCACACATTCAGGAGATCTGCTCCATATGAATTTATGTAATGCCACACATTCAGGAGATCTGCTCCATATGAATTTATGTAATGCCACACATTCAGGAGATCTGCTCCATATGAATTTATGTAATGCCACACATTCAGGAGATCTGCTCCATATGAATTTATGTAATGCCACACATTCAGGAGATCTGCTCCATATGAATTTATGTAATGCCACACATTCAGGAGATCTGCTCCATATGAATTTATGTAATGCCACACATTCAGGAGATCTGCTCCATATGAATTTATGTAATGCCACACATTCAGGAGATCTGCTCCATATGAATTTATGTAATGCCACACATTCAGGAGATCTGCTCCATATGAATTTATGTAATGCCACACATTCAGGAGATCTGCTCCATATGAATTTATGTAATGCCACACATTCAGGAGATCTGCTCCATATGAATTTATGTAATGCCACACATTCAGGAGATCTGCTCCATATGAATTTATGTAATGCCACACATTCAGGAGATCTGCTCCATATGAATTTATGTAATGCCACACATTCAGGAGATCTGCTACATATGAATTTATGTAATGCCACATTCAGGAGATCTGCTCCATATTAATTTATGTAATGCCACACATACAGGAGATCTGCTCCATATGAATTTATGTAACGCCACACATTTAGGATATCTGCTCCATATGAATTTATGTAATGCCACACATTCAGGAGATCTGCTACATATGAATTTATGTAATGCCACACATTCAGGAGATCTGCTCCATATGAATTTATGTAATGCCACACATTCAGGAGATCTGCTCCATATGAATTTATGTAATGCCACACATTCAGGAGATCTGCTCCATATGAATTTATGTAATGCCACACATTCAGGAGATCTGCTCCATATGAATTTATGTAATGCCACACATTCAGGAGATCTGCTCCATATGAATTTATGTAATGCCACACATTCAGGAGATCTGCTCCATATGAATTTATGTAATGCCACACATTCAGGAGATCTGCTCCATATGAATTTATGTAATGCCACACATTCAGGAGATCTGCTCCATATGAATTTATGTAATGCCACACATTCAGGAGATCTGTGCCATATGAATTTATGTAATGCCACACATTCAGGAGATCTGCTCCATATGAATTTATGTAATGCCACACATTCAGGAGATCTGCTCCATATGAATTTATGTAATGCCACACATTCAGGAGATCTGCTCCATATGAATTTATGTAATGCCACACATTCAGGAGATCTGCTCCATATGAATTTATGTAATGCCACACATTCAGGAGATCTGCTCCATATGAATTTATGTAATGCCACACATTCAGGAGATCTGCTCCATATGAATTTATGTAATGCCACACATTCAGGAGATCTGCTCCATATGAATTTATGTAATGCCACACATTCAGGAGATCTGCTCCATATGAATTTATGTAATGCCACACATTCAGGAGATCTGCTCCATATGAATTTATGTAATGCCACACATTCAGGAGATCTGCTCCATATGAATTTATGTAATGCCACACATTCAGGAGATCTGCTCCATATGAATTTATGTAATGCCACACATTCAGGAGATCTGCTCCATATGAATTTATGTAATGCCACACATTCAGGAGATCTGCTCCATATGAATTTATGTAATGCCACACATTCAGGAGATCTGCTCCATATGAATTTATGTAATGCCACACATTCAGGAGATCTGCTCCATATGAATTTATGTAATGCCACACATTCAGGAGATCTGCTCCATATGAATTTATGTAATGCCACACATTCAGGAGATCTGCTCCATATGAATTTATGTAATGCCACACATTCAGGAGATCTGCTCCATATGAATTTATGTAATGCCACACATTCAGGAGATCTGCTCCATATGAATTTATGTAATGCCACACATTCAGGAGATCTGCTCCATATGAATTTATGTAATGCCACACATTCAGGAGATCTGCTCCATATGAATTTATGTAATGCCACACATTCAGGAGATCTGCTCCATATGAATTTATGTAATGCCACACATTCAGGAGATCTGCTCCATATGAATTTATGTAATGCCACACATTCAGGAGATCTGCTCCATATGAATTTATGTAATGCCACACATTCAGGAGATCTGCTCCATATGAATTTATGTAATGCCACACATTCAGGAGATCTGCTCCATATGAATTTATGTAATGCCACACATTCAGGAGATCTGCTACATATGAATTTATGTAATGCCACATTCAGGAGATCTGCTCCATATTAATTTATGTAATGCCACACATACAGGAGATCTGCTCCATATGAATTTATGTAATGCCACACATTTAGGATATCTGCTCCATATGAATTTATGTAATGCCACACATTCAGGAGATCTGCTCCATATGAATTTATGTAATGCCACACATTCAGGAGATCTGCTCCATATGAATTTATGTAATGCCACACATTCAGGAGATCTGCTCCATATGAATTTATGTAATGCCACACATTCAGGAGATCTGCTCCATATGAATTTATGTAATGCCACACATTCAGGAGATCTGCTCCATATGAATTTATGTAATGCCACACATTCAGGAGATCTGCTCCATATGAATTTATGTAATACCACACATTCAGGAGATCTGCTCCATATGAATTTATGTAATGCCACACATTCAGGAGATCTGCTCCATATGAATTTATGTAATGCCACACATTCAGGAGATCTGCTCCATATGAATTTATGTAATGCCACACATTCAGGAGATCTGCTCCATATGAATTTATGTAATGCCACACATTCAGGAGATCTGCTCCATATGAATTTATGTAATGCCACACATTCAGGAGATCTGTGCCATATGAATTTATGTAATGCCACACATTCAGGAGATCTGCTCCATATGAATTTATGTAATACCACACATTCAGGAGATCTGCTACATATGAATTTATGTAATGCCACATTCAGGAGATCTGCTACATATGAATTTATGTAATACCACATATTCAGGAGATCTGCTCCATATGAATTTATGTAATGCCACACATTCAGGAGATCTGCTCCATATGAATTTATGTAATGCCACACATTCAGGAGATCTGTGCCATATGAATTTATGTAATGCCACACATTCAGGAGATCTGCTCCATATGAATTTATGTAATGCCACACATTCAGGAGATCTGCTCCATATGAATTTATGTAATGCCACACATTCAGGAGATCTGCTCCATATGAATTTATGTAATGCCACACATTCAGGAGATCTGTGCCATATGAATTTATGTAATGCCACACATTCAGGAGATCTGCTCCATATGAATTTATGTAATGCCACACATTCAGGAGATCTGCTCCATATGAATTTATGTAATGCCACACATTCAGGAGATCTGCTCCATATGAATTTATGTAATGCCACACATTCAGGAGATCTGCTCCATATGAATTTATGTAATGCCACACATTCAGGAGATCTGCTCCATATGAATTTATGTAATGCCACACATTCAGGAGATCTGCTCCATATGAATTTATGTAATGCCACACATTCAGGAGATCTGCTCCATATGAATTTATGTAATGCCACACATTCAGGAGATCTGCTCCATATGAATTTATGTAATGCCACACATTCAGGAGATCTGCTCCATATGAATTTATGTAATGCCACACATTCAGGAGATCTGCTCCATATGAATTTATGTAATGCCACACATTCAGGAGATCTGCTCCATATGAATTTATGTAATGCCACACATTCAGGAGATCTGCTCCATATGAATTTATGTAATGCCACACATTCAGGAGATCTGCTCCATATGAATTTATGTAATGCCACACATTCAGGAGATCTGCTCCATATGAATTTATGTAATGCCACACATTCAGGAGATCTGCTCCATATGAATTTATGTAATGCCACACATTCAGGAGATCTGCTCCATATGAATTTATGTAATGCCACACATTCAGGAGATCTGCTCCATATGAATTTATGTAATGCCACACATTCAGGAGATCTGCTCCATATGAATTTATGTAATGCCACACATTCAGGAGATCTGCTCCATATGAATTTATGTAATGCCACACATTCAGGAGATCTGCTCCATATGAATTTATGTAATGCCACACATTCAGGAGATCTGCTCCATATGAATTTATGTAATGCCACACATTCAGGAGATCTGCTCCATATGAATTTATGTAATGCCACACATTCAGGAGATCTGCTCCATATGAATTTATGTAATGCCACACATTCAGGAGATCTGCTCCATATGAATTTATGTAATGCCACACATTCAGGAGATCTGCTCCATATGAATTTATGTAATGCCACACATTCAGGAGATCTGCTCCATATGAATTTATGTAATGCCACACATTCAGGAGATCTGCTCCATATGAATTTATGTAATGCCACACATTCAGGAGATCTGCTCCATATGAATTTATGTAATGCCACACATTCAGGAGATCTGCTCCATATGAATTTATGTAATGCCACACATTCAGGAGATCTGCTCCATATGAATTTATGTAATGCCACACATTCAGGAGATCTGCTCCATATGAATTTATGTAATGCCACACATTCAGGAGATCTGCTCCATATGAATTTATGTAATGCCACACATTCAGGAGATCTGCTCCATATGAATTTATGTAATACCACACATTCAGGAGATCTGCTCCATATGAATTTATGTAATGCCACACATTCAGGAGATCTGCTCCATATGAATTTATGTAATGCCACACATTCAGGAGATCTGCTCCATATGAATTTATGTAATGCCACACATTCAGGAGATCTGCTCCATATGAATTTATGTAATGCCACACATTCAGGAGATCTGCTCCATATGAATTTATGTAATGCCACACATTCAGGAGATCTGCTCCATATGAATTTATGTAATGCCACACATTCAGGAGATCTGCTCCATATGAATTTATGTAATGCCACACATTCAGGAGATCTGCTCCATATGAATTTATGTAATGCCACACATTCAGGAGATCTGCTCCATATGAATTTATGTAATGCCACACATTCAGGAGATCTGCTCCATATGAATTTATGTAATACCACACATTCAGGAGATCTGCTCCATATGAATTTATGTAATGCCACACATTCAGGAGATCTGCTCCATATGAATTTATGTAATACCACACATTCAGGAGATCTGCTCCATATGAATTTATGTAATGCCACACATTCAGGAGATCTGCTCCATATGAATTTATGTAATGCCACACATTCAGGAGATCTGCTCCATATGAATTTATGTAATGCCACACATTCAGGAGATCTGCTCCATATGAATTTATGTAATGCCACACATTCAGGAGATCTGCTCCATATGAATTTATGTAATGCCACACATTCAGGAGATCTGCTCCATATGAATTTATGTAATGCCACACATTCAGGAGATCTGCTCCATATGAATTTATGTAATGCCACACATTCAGGAGATCTGCTCCATATGAATTTATGTAATGCCACACATTCAGGAGATCTGCTCCATATGAATTTATGTAATGCCACACATTCAGGAGATCTGCTCCATATGAATTTATGTAATGCCACACATTCAGGAGATCTGCTCCATATGAATTTATGTAATGCCACACATTCAGGAGATCTGCTCCATATGAATTTATGTAATACCACACATTCAGGAGATCTGCTCCATATGAATTTATGTAATGCCACACATTCAGGAGATCTGCTCCATATGAATTTATGTAATGCCACACATTCAGGAGATCTGCTCCATATGAATTTATGTAATGCCACACATTCAGGAGATCTGCTCCATATGAATTTATGTAATGCCACACATTCAGGAGATCTGCTCCATATGAATTTATGTAATGCCACACATTCAGGAGATCTGCTCCATATGAATTTATGTAATGCCACACATTCAGGAGATCTGCTCCATATGAATTTATGTAATGCCACACATTCAGGAGATCTGCTCCATATGAATTTATGTAATGCCACACATTCAGGAGATCTGCTCCATATGAATTTATGTAATGCCACACATTCAGGAGATCTGCTCCATATGAATTTATGTAATGCCACACATTCAGGAGATCTGCTCCATATGAATTTATGTAATGCCACACATTCAGGAGATCTGCTCCATATGAATTTATGTAATGCCACACATTCAGGAGATCTGCTCCATATGAATTTATGTAATGCCACACATTCAGGAGATCTGCTCCATATGAATTTATGTAATGCCACACATTCAGGAGATCTGCTCCATATGAATTTATGTAATGCCACACATTCAGGAGATCTGCTCCATATGAATTTATGTAATGCCACACATTCAGGAGATCTGCTCCATATGAATTTATGTAATGCCACACATTCAGGAGATCTGCTCCATATGAATTTATGTAATACCACACATTCAGGAGATCTGCTACATATGAATTTATGTAATGCCACATTCAGGAGATCTGCTCCATATGAATTTATGTAATGCCACACATTCAGGAGATCTGCTCCATATGAATTTATGTAATGCCACACATTCAGGAGATCTGCTCCATATGAATTTATGTAATGCCACACATTCAGGAGATCTGCTACATATGAATTTATGTAATGCCACATTCAGGAGATCTGCTCCATATGAATTTATGTAATGCCACACATTCAGGAGATCTGCTCCATATGAATTTATGTAATGCCACACATTCAGGAGATCTGCTACATATGAATTTATGTAATGCCACATTCAGGAGATCTGCTCCATATTAATTTATGTAATGCCACACATTCAGGAGATCTGCTCCATATGAATTTATGTAATGCCACACATTCAGGAGATCTGCTCCATATGAATTTATGTAATGCCACACATTCAGGAGATCTGCTACATATGAATTTATGTAATACCACACATTCAGGGGATCTGCTCCATATGAATTTATGTAATGCCACACATTCAGGAGATCTGCTCCATATGAATTTATGTAATGCCACACATTCAGGAGATCTGCTCCATATGAATTTATGTAATGCCACACATTCAGGAGATCTGCTCCATATGAATTTATGTAATGCCACACATTCAGGAGATCTGCTCCATATGAATTTATGTAATGCCACACATTCAGGAGATCTGCTCCATATGAATTTATGTAATGCCACACATTCAGGAGATCTGCTCCATATGAATTTATGTAATACCACACATTCAGGAGATCTGCTCCATATGAATTTATGTAATGCCACACATTCAGGAGATCTGCTCCATATGAATTTATGTAATGCCACACATTCAGGAGATCTGTGCCATATGAATTTATGTAATGCCACACATTCAGGAGATCTGCTCCATATGAATTTATGTAATATCACATATTCAGGAGATCTGTGCCATATGAATGTATGTAATGCCACACATTCAGGAGATCTGCTCCATATGAATTTATGTAATGCCACACATTCAGGAGATCTGCTCCATATGAATTTATGTAATGCCACACATTCAGGAGATCTGCTCCATATGAATTTATGTAATGCCACACATTCAGGAGATCTGCTCCATATGAATTTATGTAATGCCACACATTCAGGAGATCTGCTCCATATGAATTTATGTAATGCCACACATTCAGGAGATCTGCTCCATATGAATTTATGTAATGCCACACATTCAGGAGATCTGCTCCATATGAATTTATGTAATGCCACACATTCAGGAGATCTGCTCCATATGAATTTATGTAATGCCACACATTCAGGAGATCTGCTCCATATGAATTTATGTAATGCCACACATTCAGGAGATCTGCTCCATATGAATTTATGTAATGCCACACATTCAGGAGATCTGCTCCATATGAATTTATGTAATGCCACACATTCAGGAGATCTGCTCCATATGAATTTATGTAATGCCACACATTCAGGAGATCTGCTCCATATGAATTTATGTAATACCACACATTCAGGAGATCTGCTCCATATGAATTTATGTAATGCCACACATTCAGGAGATCTGCTACATATGAATTTATGTAATGCCACATTCAGGAGATCTGCTCCATATGAATTTATGTAATGCCACACATTCAGGAGATCTGCTCCATATGAATTTATGTAATGCCACACATTCAGGAGATCTGCTCCATATGAATTTATGTAATGCCACACATTCAGGAGATCTGCTCCATATGAATTTATGTAATACCACACATTCAGGAGATCTGCTCCATATGAATTTATGTAATGCCACACATTCAGGAGATCTGCTCCATATGAATTTATGTAATGCCACACATTCAGGAGATCTGCTCCATATGAATTTATGTAATGCCACACATTCAGGAGATCTGCTCCATATGAATTTATGTAATGCCACACATTCAGGAGATCTGCTCCATATGAATTTATGTAATGCCACACATTCAGGAGATCTGCTCCATATGAATTTATGTAATGCCACACATTCAGGAGATCTGCTCCATATGAATTTATGTAATGCCACACATTCAGGAGATCTGCTCCATATGAATTTATGTAATGCCACACATTCAGGAGATCTGCTCCATATGAATTTATGTAATGCCACACATTCAGGAGATCTGTTCCATATGAATTTATGCAATGCCACACATTCTGGAGATCTGCTCCATATGAATTTATGTAATGCCACACATTCAGGAGATCTGCTCCATATGAATTTATGTAATGCCACACATTCAGGAGATCTGCTCCATATGAATTTATGTAATGCCACACATTCAGGAGATCTGTGCCATATGAATTTATGTAATGCCACACATTCAGGAGATCTGCTCCATATGAATTTATGTAATGCCACACATTCAGGAGATCTGCTCCATATGAATTTATGTAATGCCACACATTCAGGAGATCTGCTCCATATGAATTTATGTAATGCCACACATTCAGGAGATCTGCTCCATATGAATTTATGTAATGCCACACATTCAGGAGATCTGCTCCATATGAATTTATGTAATGCCACACATTCAGGAGATCTGCTCCATATGAATTTATGTAATACCACATATTCAGGAGATCTGCTCCATATGAATTTATGTAATACCACATATTCAGGAGATCTGCTACATATGAATTTATGTAATACCACATTCAGGAGATCTGCTCCATATGAATTTATGTAATGCCACACATTCAGGAGATCTGCTCCATATGAATTTATGTAATGCCACACATTCAGGAGATCTGCTCCATATGAATTTATGTAATGCCACACATTCAGGAGATCTGCTCCATATGAATTTATGTAATGCCACACATTCAGGAGATCTGCTCCATATGAATTTATGTAATGCCACACATTCAGGAGATCTGCTCCATATGAATTTATGTAATGCCACACATTCAGGAGATCTGCTCCATATGAATTTATGTAATGCCACACATTCAGGAGATCTGCTCCATATGAATTTATGTAATGCCACACATTCAGGAGATCTGCTCCATATGAATTTATGTAATACCACACATTCAGGAGATCTGCTCCATATGAATTTATGTAATGCCACACATTCAGGAGATCTGCTCCATATGAATTTATGTAATGCCACACATTCAGGAGATCTGCTCCATATGAATTTATGTAATGCCACACATTCAGGAGATCTGTGCCATATGAATTTATGTAATGCCACACATTCAGGAGATCTGCTCCATATGAATTTATGTAATGCCACACATTCAGGAGATCTGCTCCATATGAATTTATGTAATGCCACACATTCAGGAGATCTGCTCCATATGAATTTATGTAATGCCACACATTCAGGAGATCTGCTCCATATGAATTTATGTAATGCCACACATTCAGGAGATCTGCTCCATATGAATTTATGTAATGCCACACATTCAGGAGATCTGCTCCATATGAATTTATGTAATGCCACACATTCAGGAGATCTGCTCCATATGAATTTATGTAATGCCACACATTCAGGAGATCTGCTCCATATGAATTTATGTAATGCCACACATTCAGGAGATCTGCTCCATATGAATTTATGTAATGCCACACATTCAGGAGATCTGCTCCATATGAATTTATGTAATGCCACACATTCAGGAGATCTGCTCCATATGAATTTATGTAATGCCACACATTCAGGAGATCTGCTCCATATGAATTTATGTAATGCCACACATTCAGGAGATCTGCTCCATATGAATTTATGTAATGCCACACATTCAGGAGATCTGCTCCATATGAATTTATGTAATACCACACATTCAGGAGATCTGCTCCATATGAATTTATGTAATGCCACACATTCAGGAGATCTGCTCCATATGAATTTATGTAATGCCACACATTCAGGAGATCTGCTCCATATGAATTTATGTAATGCCACACATTCAGGAGATCTGTGCCATATGAATTTATGTAATGCCACACATTCAGGAGATCTGCTCCATATGAATTTATGTAATGCCACACATTCAGGAGATCTGCTCCATATGAATTTATGTAATGCCACACATTCAGGAGATCTGCTCCATATGAATTTATGTAATACCACATATTCAGGAGATCTGCTCCATATGAATTTATGTAATACCACCCATTCAGGAGAACTGCTCCATATGAATTTATGTAATACCACATATTCAGGAGATCTGTGCCATATGAATGTCTGTAATGCCAGACATTCAGGAGATCTGCTCCATATGAATTTATGTAATGCCACAC
The DNA here is from genome assembly GCF_019279795.1 of Protopterus annectens. Classification (NCBI taxonomy): domain Eukaryota; kingdom Metazoa; phylum Chordata; order Ceratodontiformes; family Protopteridae; genus Protopterus; species Protopterus annectens. The sequence continues at coordinate 800,325,022 of NC_056739.1, read as the reverse complement.
ATTCAGGAGATCTGCTCCATATGAATTTATGTAATGCCACACATTCAGGAGATCTGCTCCATATGAATTTATGTAATGCCACCCATTCAGGAGATCTGCTCCATATGAATTTATGTAATACCACACATTCAGGAGATCTGCTCCATATGAATTTATGTAATGCCACACATTCAGGAGATCTGCTCCATATGAATTTATGTAATGCCACACATTCAGGAGATCTGCTCCATATGAATTTATGTAATGCCACACATTCAGGAGATCTGCTCCATATGAATTTATGTAATGCCACACATTCAGGAGATCTGCTCCATATGAATTTATGTAATGCCACACATTCAGGAGATCTGCTCCATATGAATTTATGTAATACCACACATTCAGGAGATCTGCTCCATATGAATTTATGTAATGCCACACATTCAGGAGATCTGCTCCATATGAATTTATGTAATGCCACACATTCAGGAGATCTGCTCCATATGAATTTATGTAATGCCACACATTCAGGAGATCTGCTCCATATGAATTTATGTAATGCCACACATTCAGGAGATCTGCTCCATATGAATTTATGTAATGCCACACATTCAGGACATCTGCTCCATAGAGTGACCACTCTCACTTAAAGAATGCTTTTGAAAACCTGGTTTCAGTGTAGCCCTTCTTTTCAGTTATCAGTCACCTCCTTAAATCATACTATTTTCTTGTCAGATTATATCCTTACTATCTTATTTACATACAGCACCATTCATATCGAACTTCACAAGCTCTCCTCCGAGCTGTAACCATTGCTTTTTTCGCAGTACTGGTAAAGCTATCGTTTGGACATAATTAGTCAGACAAGACCTCCAGAACGGAAACTGTGTTTCATACTGGAGCTAACAAGATCCTTGTACAGGAACGTTGGCCTGTCACCTTCTCTTAAAGCACTGCTACTTACAGCTGGAAACTGTGTTTCATACTGGAGCTAACAAGATCCTTGTACGGGAACGTTGGCCTGTCACCTTGTCTTAAAGCACTGCTACTTACAGTGCACTGCAGCATTGTGTTCACCTTTCTTGTAGTCATTTCACAGTACTGTCACTGAGTAATAGTGAGTCATTTCACAGTACTGTCACTGAGTAATAGTGAGTCATTTCACAGTACTGTCACTGAGTAATAGTGAGTCATTTCACAGTACTGTCACTGAGTAATAGTGAATCATTTCACAGTACTGTCACTGAGTAATAGTACATGAATTTGGACTGTACCTAAGGACTGCTTGGTATACTTGCTCTACCCATTTTCCTACCAACTTCCACCACTCCGTCACAGAATTGTCTGTCATCCAATATGCAGATGACTCAACAGTCATCTGCTCAGCCTTCTCTCCCTCCGAACTCCTAGCAAAAACCCAATTAGCCTTCTCCACAACAAAATCCTGGATGCAGTCCAACCACTTGGCTCTTAATGCCAAAAAAAAAACAAATGAATGTTATTTTCCCCTTCCAAAAACTCCATTATTGATAAAACCTCTTTCACCACACAGAGCCAGAACAACACCTTCCTTGAAATTGTTCCCATGACAAAGCTTCTAGGCATCATCATAGATGAAGATCTAAAATTTGAAACCCACATCCATTCCGCAATCAAAAAAACCCACATAAAGATTGGCCTCCTCTACAGAGACAACCGCTTCCTCAGCCCCTCTACCCATCAAACCCTAGCATCCACCTTCCTGATCCCCTCCCTTATGTATGGTGCTCCTCTGTTTACCAATCTCCTCCTTGGCTTATGTTCCAAACTTGAATGCTGCTACCATAAGATCTGCAAATTTGCAACCAATTCTAAATACTCATCCCACCACTGCCACTCCCTCCTCTCCCTCAATTGGCTTGAACTACCCAACTACCTCATTTACCTACAACTCACCATTGCCCACAAGCTCATCTTTAAACCTACAAACTGCCCATCTCTCGCTACATCCTTAAAACCCTATATACCCAACCTCCCACTCAGATCCACCAAAATCTCCTTCTGGTCCACAAACCCATATGACTTCCTGGCCATCTACTAATTTTCTACTCCTTAGCTAACCTGTGGAACTCTCTCCCCCCTCACATACACAATCTACCAAACCATACTAATTTCAGATCTCAGCTATTCTTTTATCTAACAGCTAAATGCCCATGTCACGCTCCAACATAAACCCCTCTCTAGCCTTTCTTTCTTCCCTGCACTGAATCATCACCTGTTATCACTACTGTTGCCTCTCGTCATCCTAAAACATTCTCATCCCCTACCTGGGACTGAATTTCTCTGTTATCGAATGTACTATACTTTCAATAACAAATAGTTTGGTGCTTCTTCCATGAAAAATGGTTCATCTATCCACAAATGGATTGTAGCTATGGTTTAAAAGTTAACTCACTTAGAACTTAAGTCACATAATGTTCTTCTGTTAATGTTGCATTTACCTAACCTGCAAAGGTCTAGTAATCCTCATGTTTTCAATGTTAACTCTCTAAGTGCTTATTACATAATGTATTATTCTTCTGTAATATTTAATTGTTCTGTATGAACTCTTTGTTATTTTTTTTGTAACATTTAACTTGCAATGTCTTTATAGGTTCATAGGTTCATAGGATTGGAGCTTTTCTTCCCAGGCCTCAACTGAAAAGGGGCTCTTTATGGCTCAGTGGACTTCCCCAGTCATCAAACTTAAATAAATAAATAAATACTGGATAACCTATAGCACCAACATAAGTAGCAGCAGCTTATTTTCCCCACTGACAATATGATCTGCATTATGTCTAAGCCACCTCAGTGCCATAGAGAGCTGAAACTCTAACTACAAATTAGGAGAACGGGGTCTGACTACCAGCTTGGGTGCTTGTACGGGCTAGCAGGGGTGGCTGGAAGTAAAGCGTCAGCCTACCTTACCACTTGGGTGACACCTGCTGGGAGCACTGAATGTTGCACCCATGGAGCATGAGCCTATGAGCATGTGTTGAGAGAGTGTGCAGAGGCATGCTTCCTGCAGTTGGTAGCATTGAAGAAGAGCTCAGTGAGTTGTCACAAAGGGGAAGGAGTCACAATGGGGGAGGAAAGACTTTTCCACTGGACCTGAAAGCTAACCATTTTCCTACCATCCAAACTGGGGGGGGGGTGGTAACTGGACTAATAAGGTACTCTGGACAGGAATAAATGGGTAGAAAGATTCTCACCCCCATCTAATGAAACAAATGGGCCATTTTGGTGATGATAGTGGAGAAATTGGGCAGGTCTTGTAAGGAACAAGAAAATGTATTGCATCTGTCCTATGCATCCTTGAATTCTGTTAATGTTTTTTTTACTCTACTACCTAGCCAGGAAGGCTCTTTAAGTCAACCACCACCCTTTCTATAAATAAATACAACTTTATCTTTCCCTTAACATACCCACAGTGTATCTTCAAAATGTTCCTCTTTTCCCCCTGCATCTCTTTAGCTGGAAGATGGCAGTCACTTAGAAATGGTGGATTCCTTTGAGGCCATTACACATTAATGAATGACTATCATGTCTCTTCCCCCCACCTTCTAATTTAAGATAGTGTGTGCTAAGCTGTTCTTGTTTCCTGTTATATGGTTATGGTGCAGATCATGCAACACATCTACTTCCCTCATCTGTCTTCTTTATCTACACTGAAAATGTTCTATTTATAAGCTCTTTTGGATAAACAATACATTCATGCAGTGCTGTGGAAGAATAAGGTACTCAGTGAGGTGCAGCTGTGAAGCACATCAAAGAATGTCCAGGGGTTATAGAGGTCATCGGGGAGAAGCAGGATCAAGTTTACTGGGAAGCACTCTTCAGAGCACAACAGGGAGCTTTCATTTCTTCCAGCTGCCAAATGGTGGCACTGTAGTAGCAGCAGTGGTAATAGTAGTAGGAGCAGCAGTAGTATTAGCAGTTGTAATAGTAGCAGTAGTTGTAGTGGTTGTGATAGTAGTAGGAGCAGAAGCAATAGTATTAACAGTAGCAGTAGTAGTTTTAGCAGCAGTAGTAGTAGTAGTGGTAGTAGCAGCAGCAGTAGTAGTAGTAGTAGTAGTAGTAGCAGTAGTAGTAGTGGTAGTAGCAGCAGTAATACTAGTAGTAGTAGTAGTAGTAGTAGTAGCAGTAGCAGTAGTAGTGGTAGCAGCAGAGCAGTAGTAATATTAGTACTAGCAGTGGTAATAGTAGTAGTAGCAGTAGCAGTAGTAGTAGTGGTAGTCACAGTAGCAGCAGTAATAGTAGTGGTCGTAGCAGTGGTAGTCATAGTAGTAATACTAGTAACAGTAGCAGTAGCAGCAATAGTAATAGTAATAGTATCCCTTTGTACAAAGGTGGTGCTTCCACTGACCTCAGGAACAATAGACCTATTAGCCTGACTAGCCTTATCTGGAAGGCCATGGGGAGAATCATTATGGACTTTTTCCTTCCTGTTCCAGTCTGAAGAGTGCTTCCTGGTAAACGTGATCCTTATCAACAAAGACATTGGTAACCTCCAAACACTTGACCCTAGTCAATTTGGATTTGTCAAAGGGAGATCATGCCTGTTAAATCTGGTGGACTTCTTCGAGACAGTCACCAAGGCCCTTGATGAGGGGAAATCTGTGCATACAGCCTACCTAGACTCAGCCAAGGCTTTTGACACTATTCGCCACTCAGGCATAATTCACAAAGTCACTCAGCTAGGTATCAACCCATATATCATTAGACAGGTCACTAACTGGCTCATTGATAGAACCCATATAGTCAAAATAGGGGAATCTACCTCCAACAGCAGACCTGTAAACAGTGGTGTTCCGCAGGGATCAGTCCTGGGACCTCTCCTGCTTGGAATTTATTTCACTGAGTGCAAGCTAAAACTAAAGGTCTGTGGCTGACAAAGTCTGCTGATGACTGCAAACTGGGAGTGGTCATAGAATTTCCAAACAACGTCAAAATCCTACAAGAGGGTCTTACACAAACAAATGACTGGTGCCAAAGTCATGACCTTAAACTCAATGCAAAAAAAATGTATTATCATCCCTTTCAGTAAGAGTGATGTTCCTGCTCACTACCACATCAATAACAACACCCTAAGTACGCACTTAGTGGTGACAGACCTGGGCACCAGGTTGACAGCAACCTTACCTTTGATCACCATGTCTCCACTGTGGTAAGAAGGGTATTCTATATTGCTTATCTCATAAGTAAGGGCATTGCCTCCAGAAATTATAACCTCCCTGTACTCTTCTTTCATCAGGCCAATAATTTATTACAATGCCCCTTTTGGTATGTACCTTTCCAAGCACCTGCAGCAATTGGAGAGACCACAAAGGTTCCTCACAAAGAAAATTCAAAGTCTTCAGTATCTGTCCTATGAGGATTGTCTGAAATCACTGTCACTTTATTCTGTTTCATACAGACTATTGAGAGATGATCTCTGCCTTGCATATAAGGCAATCTTTAACCCTGCTTTATTGGAAATGCTGCATATCCATAAGTCAAATGGTACATGAGTTATGTGCTCTAATGGCCTTAACCTGGTATGTGACATTAATAGAACCTGCTGGAGTGACAGATTTGTCTCCCAGAGGTTGACACACCTTTGGAACAGACTCCTGCTTCATGTCAAGCAGAGCACCTCATTAGCCCTCTTCAGAAAAAATCTGGACAATTGGATGGGTAACCGTAAATTCACCCCAGAGGTTCCACCTATGTCCCTCTTGGACAGGGTTAATAGGTGCTGATCAGGGAAATAAAGGTAAAACTTGGCTAGGCTTGTACTGGTCCTAGGGTCCAAGTCAGAGATCCTCTCCAATGTAATTTATTGAGCGGTTTTGTTTTCCAAATAGAAACTTCATCAGAATACATATTAAAACCCAGTACACCTGGGTTATTGCCTACAATGTAAATATATGATAGAAACTAATGAAACAGATATTCCAAATTATGGCAAGTATGTACTTAATAAGAAATGTAACTGTAGTAGTAAAGCTGTTGTCTACTTTGGTCTAGGTACAGAATGTTCCAATTTCTATATAGGAAAAACTATTAACATTTAAAAGTCGGGTATATCAGCATTGTTATGATATCATAAAAAAAGACAATAAGAATGCCTTGGCAGCACATATTGCATTACATGATGGACATGGTTTTAGATTTATTATTATTGACCAAGTGACTCTAGGGGATAGAGGGGGTCCCTTGAATGATTATTCAGAGTTAAAGAGCTGAGATGGCAACTTCGGTCTAATGCTGCTAATTATCCAGGGTTGAAGAGTGCAATCTCTATCAGCTCTATTTTTAAGATTAAGAGCTGATTTTTATATGTGAATATAATTATTATATATAGTTAGATTATCAACATTTTTTTTCATTTTTTATTTTTATTTTATCATTTTTTTTTATATTTGTATACCAGTAGCATTGTGTGTATACAGACGTTTTTATATGCATACATAGTTTCTACAGCTTTTTGTAATCATTCACCTTTGAGTAGGTGGAGTTTTAACTTAATTAATTAGATGAATGTTATAAAAAGGTGTTCATAGGTTCACAGGTTCATAGGTAGGTACTAGGCTATCGGCCCTAGGACCCATACAAGCCTAGCCAAAAAATGTACCCTGGCTTTCGCCACCCAAGAAAATTATTTTCCTGTGCCCCTGTTGAGGTCTCTGGGACAGGAATCTATCCCTCCAGCATGTTCTGTTTATTGTGGTGACAAGGTTTAGGTCCCTAGAGCATGTAGCTTGGAGGGATTGGGATTTCTTTAAGTGGAGCATATCCAACAGCTCTGGGTTTGGCATAGCTTTGTATGTTAGGCAGAGATCACCCCTGAGTAGGCGATATGTGATGGAGTAAAGCTGTAGTTTTTTGAGACAGTCTGCATAGGGCATCTGTTTGAGGCCAGTAATCCTCTTTGTGAGGTATTTCTGTGGTCTTTCCAGTTGTTGTAGATGTCTTGTGAGGTACATACCAAAAGGGGCATTGTACTCTATAATGGGTCTAATGAGTGATGAGTAGAGGGGAACAATGACCTCTTTTTTTCTGGATGAGAATCCTTTTGTGATGAGATGAGCCATGTAGAAGGATTTCCTGACCACTGTGGCGATGTGATTATCAAAGGAGAGACTACTGTCCACCTGTGTCCCAAGGTCTCTTATTACATTTTCGGCATTAAGTAGACTACCAGCTATGTGGTAGTTCATGGGTACAGAGTTTTTACCAAAGGGGATCACAATACACTTTTTGGCATTGAGCTTCAGGCCATGGCTTTGACACCAGGTATCTGTCTCAGTGTGGCCCTTTTGTAGTTTGTCCACATCGTTAGGAGTTTCAATTATGGCTCCTAGTTTGCAGTCATCTGCAAACTTTGTTAGCCAAAGACCTTCTGTGTTGGCCTGCACTTCAGAGAAGTAGATACCAAACAGGAGAGGACCCAGGACTGAACCCTGTGATACTCCACTTGTCACTGGTCTGATGTCGGATTTGGAATCCACTACTTTCACAGTGTGGGTTCTGTCCGTGAGCCAGTTGGCAACCCATCTTGTGACATAAGGATTTATACCTAGTTTAGTGAGCTTATCTATAATTCCAGAGTGGGGGATGGTGTCGAAAGCCTTGATGAGATCTAGATAAGCTGTGTGAACCATTTTACCCTCATCTATGGCTTTGGTGACTGCTTCAAAGAAGTCAATCAGATTTAGGAGACATGATCTGCCTTTTACAAATCCAAACTGGGTAGGGTCCAGAGTTTGGAGATTACCAATGTCTTTGTTTATGAGTTCCACGATGATACATTCCATGGCCTTGCAGACCAGGCTCGTCAGGCTAATGGGGCGATAGTTCCCGGTGTCCGTCGTGGCTCCCCCTTTGTGCTGGGTTTTAATATGTATTCTGATGAAGTTTCTATTTGAGAAACGAAAGCGCTCAATAAATTACATTGGAGTGGATCTCTGATTTGGTTCCTTTGTTTTTTTTGTTTTTTATCAGTTTGTGTGGTTATTTGTACATTATTCAAATGGTCCTAGGGTCATTAGCCTAGTAACCTCATATGATCCTACGCTCCTATGATCCCATGGTCCTATGATCCGAGTAGCTGTAGCAGTAGTATTAGTGGTAATAGCAGTAGTAGCAGTATTAGTAATAGTAATAGCAGTATTAGTAGCAGTAGAATGGTAGTAGTAGTAGTAATAGCAATATCAATATCAGTAGTAGTAGCAATAACTGTAATAGGAGTAAACGTAGTGGCAGTAGTAGCAGTATTAGCAGTTGCAGCAGTAGTTGCAGTAGTAGTAATAGCAGTAATAGTAGTATTAGTGAAAACACAATGAAGAGCATAGCACTGCAGGTTTAGTTTTATGATTTTTTATTGACACATTCATCTTCTGTCACCTGTGAAAATCCTATCCAGATATCATGTAGTAATTCTGTTTTCACAGCTTATTCTTTGTCTCAGATTATGTGATAGTTTCACAAATCTATACCTAGACATAAAACTAATGTGGTGGATAAAGTACATTATGCTGACAGCCTACATAACAGTAAACAAGAAAAGGGAATTAAATTCTGTGGGGGAGGGTCAATGACTGTTCTGTGGCCAGCGTGATGGTTCAAGAAGGAGGTATGAGCCTTGGATCCCCTTTCTTGGGGGGTGATACTAGAAGAGACACTGCAACAACCTCTCTTAGTGTTTGCAGACAATGCAAGAGAGAGTAGGATGTATGATTGGAAGGAAGCAGATATGACACTGTGTACACTTGGCGTACAATTAAACCACGGCACAGATAAAGCCCAGGAGAAGGGAATGACTGCTTAGCTGAATATAGGAAGTGGACCCTGAAGTACAATGCTAAGGGCAACTGAAAAGGTAATCTGATTTCAATATAATGAATGAAATAATAGAACAAAACAAAGCATGTCTATAAAGTATTTGCAATGCTTTCATTTTTAGAATAAATTCCCATACAGTTTAAAATAGCACAGATAGCTGTGGAGAGAGAAAGAGGTCCAGAGAGGTTAAGAAGGTGAAATTCATCCTGCAGGTAGAATTAGGTTTAAGGCAGCTAACAGGTGAAAGATGAGAGGTAAAATAAGCTGCTAGCAAATGTTACACTGTCAGCTGAAGAGAGAATATGTAGCCTTTGCTGCTACTGAATGCTGTAGGAAAGTAAAGGGATAGGAAATATAATGAATACATAAGAGTTAATGACTTTGTGATGGGTGGAATACATTTTCAAAAATGTGAGAAGAAAGTTTAAGTACAATAGAAAACTGAATAAGAACTTGTTAGAATAAAAA
>NC_056739.1:800155731-800310731 GCF_019279795.1 Protopterus annectens | reverse complement strand
GAGTCACATGGTTGAATGATACCTTTTTTATTATTAAATGCCTGAAGGTATAGTGTTAGAAAAAGTTTGCAAAGTTAATTGCAGAGATTTTCAGGTTTCTGCTTCCTAAGTGCATGTGGTAACTCAATGAGGGAGCAAACTGCACAGCTGGTGGAATACCAGGAAAGTAGAGGAATTACTGATAGGCATGTCTCAAGTCTGTGAGCAATTTATAAGTTAAGACTGGCAAATTTGTTGTCAGATTACAGCCAGTTATTTAAATATACAGGTAGATGAGGGTACAGAGAAAGTTGTTTGTGTGGGATGCCATACATCGTACATAAGATATAACGTTACAAATAAAGACGTTGACTGCAGTTTTTTTTGAGAAATACAAATCCCTCATGACAAGAACAGAACTTTTTTTAATTCATGTTAGAAAGATATTCAGAACTACATGTCATTCACAAAGGTGGAGGAAAAGAATCAAGGTAGATGTGAGTAAGCAATTCTTCACAGGAAGGCTGTGAACCCTTGAAATAACTTTACAGCAGAAATACTGAAACAGTCACTAGAATATGTGAACACACGTACTAAGAAAAGCTTAGACTACTAAATTCCAGAAATGTTATGGTTAAGGATCAGAACAGGTGAACTGAGTACAGATGTCACCTGATGTTTCCAGTGGAAGGAAACTTAAAAACTGGACTGATCAAATGATAGTTTTTATCACCAGCATCCCCATATTTTAAACATTTTTACTAACAACCTGAATATGAATTTCATAATCTAAGATACTGCGTACATTTGCTTTTTGGTTCTCAGCTGGAATAACGCACAGTAATGTTTTTTAAATGTTGAATGATCCTTAAACATTGCAAAATGACATAACTGTAATGCAGGTGTTTCCTGAAGCAGAGCCCCCTGAGTAATACAGCTGCCGGGTTGTCAAATGAATAAAGGAATATCTGTGTTCTTCTTCTGACTTGCCTGTTTTTAAATAAAGGGAATATGAATGTTTCTTTCATTCCATGTACTTGTGTTTTCACCACTCTGTTTCTGGGAAACTGAAAGTTATCCTACAGCTACTGCTTGAGGGGGGGAGGGGCAGTTAATGTGGTAAGATATTGAATAGGCTTTGGGGAAAGTTGTAATTGCTTCTTCTGAACTCCACAGTGGTCATATTTAGCCAAGCTTAAACATCTGGTAGACCCTGTTAACTTGTGACCTGTGCAATGTGGACAGAAAGGGGGCTAGGCAGCTTTGCATGTTCGTAGACATATCACTGCCTTGCATTAACACCATTTGCATTATTATCAAAAGTATGAGACTGAGAAGCTAAATGCTTAACGTTATAACCTCCAAATTTACTGTTTCTGAGTTGGTTTCCATCCCACATTACAGGGTTAAACCCATTGCTATCACTAGCTGAGAAGAGAAAATAGCAGGTTCATATAGACAGGCTGTTGAAACTGGTAATTAAAAGGCAAAGTTATAGTACAAGTTTCATTCTCCCCAACATGTTAGCAGTACACTGATCTCGCAGTAGCACATTGCCTATCCCCAACTAGCCTATGTTCTGTCTATCATGAAATGTCAGTTTTATGGTGTCATCTTTCACTAAATTATCCTTGAATTCAAATAAATTCACATGTTACAGGGGGAATGCCTATATCATCTGTCATCTCACCTAATTCCTGTTAAATGTCTAAAGGTTTTCACCCACCTTTGTCTGCTGTCTGGCACCCTCTGTATGTTGTCTATGTTGTTGGGTAGCATCCCGAGATTGGAGCTCTGTCTTCAGCCCTTTGAGCTCTCTCTGCAGCTGCTGAACCAGAGAAGCCTGCCAGATGAGTGCTGCAAGGCAGATGACCACACCTAGCAGTGCTACAGTCCCCAAGTACAGGGCTGCTCCATTCATCCCTCCCTAGTCAGGATCTGTCCGGGCAGCTCCTCTCTCCAGAAGCTTCACAAGTGTGCAGAGATGTAGTTAGCCAGAAACATGGGGGGGTGGGGAGCTGGCATTTCATCTATGTCACAAGACTGGAATTTTTTTCAGAGCTGCTAGTGGCTAAGAGGGGATTTTTTTTTTAATTCTAAAAAAATTAAGAAGATTGTTGCATTAAATATGAAGACCAAAAGACACACACACACACACACACACATATATATATATATATATATATATATATATACATATATATATATATATATATATATATATATATATATATATATATATATATATATATATACATACATATACACACACACATTTTTCTTCTTTTTTTCCCCAAGTACATGTGGGCACATGCCCACACATACATTTACCAGCAACAATGAGCAATGGCTGAAATTTAAAAGGACACATATTCATTTGTAATTTTTGAATTTGAAATATACAAAAACCTGTGATACCCTGTTTGCTGTTTCAACTAAGGTGTTTGTTTGTGAGTGTGAGTGTGTGTGTGTGTGTGTGTGTGTGTGTGTGTGTGTGTGTGTGTGTGTGTGTGTGTGTGTGTGTGTGTGCGTGTGTGTGCGTGTGTGTGTGTTTAGCTGTTAAACTAGTTCTGGGCTTATGGATGAACGCTGCCTGTGACACCAAATAACTCGTTAAGATTAAAACTTCTGGATGGTTTTGAACAATACTTCCTTTCTTGAAAAAAGACATCTAAGAATGCGTGTGGAATGTAAATACAAAGCATTAACATCTGTAGGTTTAAGGATACAATTTCCTGGAAAATTCAAGAATTTGCAGTATGTTGCTGACCCTGCTTAACTTCACCAGGTATGCTGAGAAAAAAGTAAGGCTTTGATGCATTCAGTATCCACATTGAAAATGTTATCTGTTCAGGGAGGGTATCAATTTTTATTGACTTATCAGGTAAGACATTTGTCTTTGACACAAGGACAACTAAAAGTTGTTTTCATTCCCACAGTGGATGCTTTCTTCTTGTTGCATTACTGGTGTTACAGTGCAACATGGGAAGGTTGCTGTGGTCCTGAGGCACTACAGTACAGCATGGGAAGGTTCTTGGGTACCTGTAGCAATGCAATGCAGGTTGGGAAGGTTGCTGTGCTCCCGGGCCACTCCAGTGCAGTATGGGAAGTTTGCCGTGCTCCTGAGGTACTGCAGTTGAGTATGGGAAGGTTGCTGTGCTCCAAATGCACTGTAATGCAATTTAGGAATGTTGCTGCACTCTTGAGGCTTTGCAATGCTGCATGGTAAGGTTGCTGTACTACTGGGGCATTGCAGTACAGTTTGGGAAGGTTGCTGTGCTCTTGAGGCACTGCAGTGCAGCATGGGAAGATTGCTGTGCTCCTGAAGCATTGCAGTGCAGCATGGGAAGGTTGCTGTGCTCCTGAAGCATTGCAGTGCAGTATGGGAAGGTTGCTGTGTTCCTGAGGCACTGCAGTGCAGTTTGGGAAGTTTGCTGAACTCTTGAAGTATGGCAGTGCAGCATGGGAAGGTTGTTGTGCTCATAAGGCACTGCAGTGCAGTATAAGAGGGTTTCCTGTGCTCCTGAGACACTGTCCTTCAGGCAATATTTTAAAATGTCTGCTTTAGTGCAAAGTTGTAGCTAGGCATATTCTGTGTATTGATATCAGTAACGTTTTTTTCTGAGCATCTCTTGGAAATGTTATCACTGAAAGGCCACTGAATGTCTGGAAATGTCTAAACTAATGTTTACAGTATATATCTATACAAAACATGCCTATGGGACAGTACCTCATGTCAAGATTTTACAGTTATAAGTGACAGTTGAAAGTACTGTGCCGCTATGTGTATAGGGCAACATTTGGAAGTTTGAGTACATTTTAAGTGTTAGGTGAATGGTGAGGTAGCAAAATTTAAGTTTCCTGCTGTAGCCCTGCATTTAGCTTGCAGTGGTTCAGAGTTTCAAGCACAAAGTAAAATAAATCTTTCGAATTCCCCAGTGTCCTGAACACATTTCTGATAACTGATACAAATACCACCCCCTGTCTCCCTGGAAAAAGCAGGCCAAAAGCCTTTTTGGACCTGGAAAGCTAAGAAGAACAACTGAAAAACTACTTCCATGTATTGCAAGTAGGTATTATGTATATAAAAGAACAGGGAATGTGGTTGCAACTACTAGACCTACAGGGAATGTCACACGCTGCCCTGTGCCAGTGAAAGTAAGTTCTGCTTAATGAGCTGCACATGGGAAATTTAAAAGAAGCTTATGATATTGGCATTAAACAAGTCATAACACACTAGAAAAGACAGAAAGCATAAGAGATGATAAACTCAGGAGGGATGGTACGTTTAATGTATGACTTTCTGGGAAGCACACTGCATGCAAGATAATCCCTTGGGGAAGTGGGTGATATCCTTCAGGGGCGTGAAGAATGCAGGCAAAACTAAGTAGTAGGATAATGCTTCAGGAAATGAAGGATACATACAAAACTGAGATGTGAAATAATCCTCAAGGTAAAAGGGGATGTAGGCAGAACTGAGCAGTGTGATAATCCCTGGGGGAAATTGAGGATGGATGCAATGAGCAGTGTGACACTCCTTAGCGAAGTGCAAAATGCAGGCACTGAGCAGTGTGGTAATCCCTAGAGATGTGAGGGACACAGATATTGAGCAGTGTGATATTCCTTGGGGGAAGTGCTGGATACAGGCATTGAGCAGTGTGATAATCCCTAGGGAAGTGGGAGATGCAGGCACTGAGCAGTGCGATAATCCTTGGGGGAAGTGCCTGACACAAGCATTGAGCAGTGTGATAATCCCTAGGGAAGTGGGAGATGCAGGCACTGAGCAGTGTGATAATCCCTAGGGGAAGTGAGGGATGCAGGCAATGAACAGTATGATAATCCCTAGGGGAAGCGGCAGATGGAGGCACTGCTCAGTGTGCTAATCCCAGGGGGAAGTGGGGGGTGCAGGTAGAACTGAGCAGTGTAGTAATCTCTAGGGGAAGTGAGGGATGTAAGCACTGAGCAGTATGACAACACCTAGGGAAATTGTGGGATGAGGCACTGACAATCCCTAGGGAAATTGTGGGATGAGGCACTGAGCAGTGTGATGATCCCTAAGGAAGTGGAAGTTGCAGGCACTGAGCAGTGTGCTAATCCCTGGGGGAAGTGGGGGATGCAGGCAAAACTGAGCAGTGTAGTAATCCCTAGGGGAAGTGCAGGATGCAGGCAGAACTGAGCAGTGTGACAATCCCTGGGGGAAGTGGAGGATGCAGACAGAACTGAGCAATGTGATAATCCCTCAGGGAAGTGAGAGATGTCACTCAGGGAAGTGGGCAATGCAGGCAGAACTGAGAAGTGGGATACTCTCTCAGGGAAGTAAGGGATTGCAGGCAGCACTGAGCAATGGGATAATAACCCCTCATGGAAGTCAGAGATGCAGGCAGAATATACAGTGTGACAATCCCTCAGAAAGTGAGGGATACAGACAGACCTAAGAAGTGGGATAATACTTCAGAGAAGTGGAGGATACATTCAGTACTGGGAAGAACACAGCTTATGGATGCATAATACCCAAAGGTTTGGTGCAAGGCAGAGGTATCTGCAGTTAATGGACTGGAATTTGCATGACAGGATGATGGTTTCCAGAATTAGGTACATCAACACCAACCTTCTTGTTATGGCTGAAAAAAGTTCGTGAACCAGTCCAGAAATAAAACCAGAGAGAGAAAGGGATCATTGCACCCCTCCCAAATACTGTCCACCAGAACATTTCAGAATTACGCAGATGGGAGGGTGGATGTGTCCGGGCCACATTCTGTCTATTAAATGAGTGTATGATAGCCAAGCCAGTCATGCTGTCAACTACATACAAATACAATGCCCTGATATTGTACTGCAGTGCTAACAGAGCATGCAAGCATACCACATGGTGGCTGATGCAACAAACCACAAATTTAGCTATGGGTTACAGCGTGTACCTCACAAGACATTTCCCTGCAAGCTATAATGCTGAAACCAGAAGGCTGCAACAATGCTTCACCGTAGAGCAGTATGGCTGAAAAGCACACTCTCTGCAGCTTAAATCCCCTACAGAAAACCAAGCACATCACAGCAATCCCTTATGGACAGCAACCTGGCTTCATTCTAACAGGCATAGCCACACTAGAAGAGTCACATGATAACTCTTCTAGCACAGCTGTTCCTGTTAGAATAAAGCTGGGTTGCTGTCCTTAGGGATCGCTGCAATGTGGCTGGTTTCTTCTGGGCATTTAAGCTACAGCAATTGTGCTTTTTAGCTGTACTGCTCTACAGCAAAGTGGTGCTGCAGCCTTCTGGTTTTGGCATTGTAGCTTGCAGGGAAATGGCTTGCGAGCTAAACACCAGAACCCTTTAACTATAAAAGACACAGCTATTTCAGGTACCATAGTCTGCAATGGAAAGTGATAACATTTAGTTATGTGTCAAGCTGTGTGTAGTGCTAAATGACCACCGGTAGTGCATATGTAAGGAGTCCACAGTGTATGTGTACAAATGCAAAACTGTGCCATGAGCCCTCTATGTTGGGCTCATATATATATATATATATATATATATATATATATATATATATATCTATATAAATTCCAGAACATCAGACATATGGACCCTCCAACGGCACAACAATGTGAATGAGGCATAAATTATACATGGCAAACCTTTATAGACATATCACAAATTCAAGTCAAAATAACAAATTCAGAGCCAGCAAAGGAATGGAGAAAAGATATTCTGCCGATAGGGATGGCTGCAATTAGGTGCAGAGGATAAGAGAGAGGAGACTGGTGAAAACTAGCAAAGGAACCAAGGTGTCAGGAGCAAATAATTAGAGAGGGAACGGTAATAGTATGGGAAGATGCTAAAAATAGATTTGAATTGCAGGCTAGAGATAGCATCCCCTGTCAAGGATTGATATCAGAGTATAGGCAAAGAGAAATTAATATGTGGATCATAAGTGAAAGACCAGCACTAATAGGGTTTTTAGTCGAATCTAGAACAGAAGCTGCTGTTAAAAAGAGATAATTAGTAGGGCATATAAAATGTTGCATGATAACTATACAAATCAAGCAGAGGAGGTTAGAAAGGACTGGGAGGAGAGACTAGATAAGCAATTCACAAAGAAACAATGAGAGGATAGATGTATGGCTCCCAAATATGCAACAAAGTCTTGAAAATTTGGAATTTTTGCTTGGAAGTGTTTGCATAGGTATTTTTATACCCCAAGCAGACTCCAAATAATTTTTCCTCAAGTAGATTGCAAATTTTGGAAGTGAACTGGGGAAGAAAGAGGTAATTGGGAACATATTTTTAGGAGTGTAATGAGTTGGCAGACTTAAAATTACCTGCAGACTACTGTATCAGAAATACTGGGTGAGCAAATTGATGTAACTATGAAAATGACTTTTTTGAGCTGTGATACATGATCTGAATTGCCTGGATAAAACTGGCAAAGGAGCAAAGGTACTGGGAGCAAATAATTGAAGATGGAAAGGTAATAGAATAGAAAGAGGCTAAAGTAAGGCCTTGCTGAGTTTAATCCTGGTTGCTGCCAAAAAAGCAATTCCTAGAAAATGGAAATCAAAATCTAAACCAACCAACCAACCAACCATGTTAGAAGTAGTAAATATAGTAACAGAGATACAAGAACTGGAAGTGGGATCTTTAGAATATGGTAGGAACAAATTACATAGAAAAAATTGGTATCATGGGAACAATACATGCAAAAAATGTTTTGGACTAGGAATGAGGTTTAAGGGAAGACAGGAATTGAATGAGCTATGTAATGAACGATTGACAATGACTGTGTAGAAGACTAAATGTGATGCACAATGTTTGCAACTGAAAATATGTCAATATGGTTTGTTTTCATTTATATAAATGTATGATAGCCTATGTCATAAGTGATAATTCAATAAAGATATTTTTGTTTAAAAAAATAAAATCAGAAAAACAAAATTCAGAACATTACCAAACTAAAATCAGTGTCCACTAACCACAAAATTACAAAGAAAAAAATTAAAATGCCAAAAATCAAACACACTTAATAAGTATTTTCTTCCAGGTAAACAACCTGCCCTGTACCACTGTGCCCCCCTTTACTTATAAATACTAGTCCTGTATCCTTATACCCCCTGCGAAGATTGGGGAAAGATGGGCGAAGGCTGCCAGCCTAGTCAAATAGAATTTGATACATAATTCTATCATTTGTATAAATAAATGTAAAATACAGGCTTGTGTTCTTAAATGAAAGAATACACTGTAAAATGTGAACTTCAATATTGTTGCAGCATTGGCATCTGCTGTAAGGAAAATCAAGCCAAGCATTTCAAATGTTCTTTGAAGTTACAATTATCTAAAAATGGTGCCGAAGCGACTGGCTGAACACATTCTTTCGATTGTCTTAACTTAAGGAATAATTGTTAGAGTATACATGTGAAATGTCTTTTATTGTTGTAGTTTCCTGAGCAGGTGTTAGCTTGCTAAATAATGCAGTTTGTTTGCCTGTGAACTCCAGACTAAGTGTCAAGATGATGTAATGTGAATACTGAGAGAACCTAAGTGTCAAAATGATGTAATTTGGGAGGGCCTTAGCAAAGCTGTTTGTTAGTGTTTTAAAAATTATTGTTCAGTGAGAGACTAAAAGCATTTGTCTTGGACCATCAACCCCAGCACTGCTTATGCTCTTTATGTATGTAAGTAGGATTATAGCACTGTGTTTTCTCTTAAGAATAGCTAAAATTTTGAAAGTTAGATTAAGTGTTCTTCTTTGACATCAGACTTGTCCTACTGTATTATTTTAAGCTTCTGTGTGATTTCTGAACTCTTAGATATCTCTGTGGTGTAGTAGTATTGTCTTGTGTTTTAATTATTTATTATTAAATATTTAAAAAATCTTTACCTGTGGCTGGTTTGTGTAGAGACAAGTTAGGCTGTAGAGTACATTGCATATTTATAGAGGTTATCTTAATAAGCCACTATAATAAGCCTTAAGACTGAATAGTCACATTGCCAATTGAATAATAATATTTCACAGTAATAATTAGACACCATTTCAAGGGCCTTTGGGTAGCTGATAATATTAGCTGGTGATGGCAGGAATTACTAATGTATAGTGGGCCTCCCTGCAACAAACCAATGCAAATGAAATGGCAGGGCAAGACATACTGCAACCCCTGGGGGGCACAGCCCATCTGTGATTGTGCCAGCTACTAGTGCCATGCACAGTGGTGTGCAGAACCTGCATATGGCTGCAGTGACATCACATAATGCATACAGCATGTGTGCATGCCAGCATGCAGGCAAGGCTGTACCTGCAATCATGATAGTGTGATGGGAAAGTGCTAACAATAAGACAAGGCTGTACCTCCAATTATGATAGTGTGATAGGGCAGCCAACAAGCAGACGTGGCTGTACCTCTAATCATGATAGTGTGATGGGGTAGCCAACATGCAGACAAGGCTGTACCTTCAGTCATGATAGTGTGATGGGGCAGTGCCAACAAGCAGACAAGGCTGTAACACCAATCTTGATAGTGTGATGGGGCAGACAAGGCTGTACCTTAAGTCATGGTGGTGTGATGGGGCAGCCAACAAGCAGACAAGGCTGTACCTCCAAACATGATAGTGTGATGGGGTAGCCAACAAGCAGACTAGACTGTATCTCCAATCATGACAATGTGATGGGACAGTGCCAACAAGCAGACAAGGCTGTACCTCCAATTATGATAGTGTGATGGAACAGTGCCAACAAACAGACAAGGCTGTAATTCCAATCATGATAGTGTGATGGGACAGGGCCAACAAACAGACAAGACTGTACCTCCAGTATGACAGTGTGATGGGGCAGCCAACAAGCAGACAAGGATGTACCTCCAATCATGATGGTGTGATGGGATAGTGCCAACAAGCAGACAAGGCTGTACCTGCAATCATGATAGTCTGATGGGACAGTGCCAACAATAAGACAAGGCTGTACCTCCAATCATGATAGTGTGATGGGACAGCCAACAAGCAGACAAGGCTGTACCTCCAGTCATGACAGTGTGACGGGGCAGCCAACTAGCAGACAAGACTGTACCTCCGATCATGATAGTGTGATGGGACAGCACCAACAAGCAGACAAGGCTGTACCTCCAATCATGACAGTGTGATGGGACAGAGCCAACAAGCAGACAAGACTGTATCTCCAATCATGATAGTGTGATGGGACAGCGCCAACAAGCATACAAGGCTGTACCTCCAATCATGATAGTGTGATGTGGCAGACAAGGCTGTACCTTCAGTCATGATAGTGTGATGGGGCAGCCAACAAGCAGATAAGGCTGTACCTCCAAACATGATAGTGTGATGGGGTATCCAACAAATAGACAAGACTGCACCTCCAGTCATGACAGTGTGATGGGGCAGCCAACAAGCACACAAGGCTCTACCTCCAATCATGATAGTGTGATGGGACAGCACCAACAAACAGACAAGGCTATACCTCCAATCATGATAGTGGGATGGGACAGCGCCAACAAGCAGACAAGGCTGTACCTCCAATCATGATAGTGTGATGAGATAGCGCCAACAAGCAGACAGGGCTGTACCTGCAATCATGATAGTGTGATGGGACAATGCCAACAAGTAGACAAGGCTGTACCTTCAATCTTGATAGTGTGATGGGGCAGCCAATAAGCAGACAAGGCTGTACCTCCAGTCATGACAGTGTGATTGGGCAGCCAACTAGCAGGCAAGACTGTACCTCCAGTCATGATAGTATGATGGGACAGCACCAACAAGCAGACAAGGCTGTACCTCCAATCATGATAGTGTGATGGGACAGTGCCAACAAGTAGACAAGGCTGTACCTTCATTTATGACAGTGTGATGGGGCAGCCAACAAGCAGACAAAGCTGTACCTTCGTCATGATAGTGTGATGGGACAGCACCAACAAGCAGAAAAGGCTGTACCTCCAGTCATGATAGTACAATGGGGCAGAGTTTACAGCATTATTCACATAGAGCTGAATGTACAATTTAATTAATTAATGTTTTAGTATGCCCACTTTTCTGGTTTGTTGTTTATGTTTTATGTGGTTAATGGACATTGATTTTATTTTTGGTCTGTTTTGGTTTTGATATGGCGCTTTCATGTGCATAGCTAGCTGCACCATGCATCTGCATAATATAATGACATAATCCTGAGCAGATTATATTATAATGAGCACTTTGATTATGTCCATGCACTGCATTAGACACACAGGCATGTGCTACAGCACCACTATATGTACATACATGATGAAGGCTGGAGTCATTTACTGTTAAATCTTCCTTGAGGAAAATGCATCATCAACACTATTAGTGTTGGATAACTGCCTCAATGACAGTAGAGTCGTTAACTTGTTTATAGGTTCATAGGTAAGTAGTAGGCTAACTGCCCTTGCAGGCTATTTTAAGCCTAGCCAATTTCTCTTTTTGTGCTTGAAATAACGTATCCCATTTGGTCAGAGACTGGCCTTACCCATCCCAAAGTTGATAACTATATATTTCCCCTGATGAAAATAACTGGGATCATACCATATATAATTTCAGGAGACCTATGTATGGGATAAAGCATTTAGGATCTGATTCTGTCCATTATTACTACAAACTTTATTAAAAAAAGGTTTGTTGTTCAGATAAGAAAGAAAAAAGAAAAAATAACAGACAGATATTTTGTGTGGGATAATTCTGTGTTACCTTTGGGTTTTGAATCAAAAGACATTAGATCCTTGGTAAATTTTCTGTTTTCCATCCATAGATCCAACTTGCTCTTGAATATGGACAGGGATGAACTTTGTTTTATGTGGATGGTGAATCTGTTCCAAAACAATGGTGTCCTATGCAAGATATACCTGTCCTTCCAAACCATTCTGTTGATGATGCAGAAGAGGTTTAGATCCCTAGGTCAAGTATTTCTGATGTCATTCAACTTGCTGATGTGCAGTAAATTCATCAGTATTGGGTCAGAAGATACCTTGTATGCCAGACACGTATCACCTCCTAGTAGTCTGTAGGATACAGAGTATAGTGACAGGGCTTTGAATTGGTCCATGTAAGACATGTTATTTAGACCTTATATCCTTTTATTAAGGTATCTCTGTGGTCATTCCAGTTCTTGCATGTGTCTGGACAGATACATACCAAAGGGGCCATTGTAATCAATGACTGACCTAATGAGGGCTGAGTAAAGGAAGACAATAACATCCATAGATCTAGGCACAATCCCTTTGTTAATAATCTCTGGAATGTAGAAGCACTTTCTTACAACAACGGCCACATGTTGGTCAAAAGTTAGGTCACTGTCCACATAAGTTCCCAAATCCTGAACAACTGTGTCAACTTTTAGGGGGATATTGTTAATGCAGTAGATCCCTTGGATAGATGACTTCCCAAAGGATACAGTAATGTGCTTTTTGGAATCTAGCTTCAGTCTTTGATTTTGGCACTAGTTATTTATTTAGGACAAACCTTTATGCAGGATGACTAAGTTATTTGGGGATTCAGTGACTGCTCCTAGCTTGCAGTCAACTGCAAACTTAGTCAGCCAGCCTTTAGTATTGGCTTTTGCTTCAGAAAAATAGATGCCAAACAGGAGAGGTCCCACCACAGACTCCAGTGGTGACTGGTCTCTCTGTGGAGGTAACTTCCCTTATTTTGATTTCCTGTATCCTCTCTGTGAGCCAGCTGGCAATCTAATAGGTGAAGTAGGTGTTTATTCCCAGTTTATTTAGCTTTTCTATTATTCCTGAGTGGGGAATTGTGTCAAAGCTTTGGCCAGATCAGGTATGTGGTGTGTACTGTTTTGCCTTCATCCATTGCTTTGGTGAACTTTTCAAAAAAATCCACCAGGTTGTGTAAGCATGACCTGCCCTTGAAGAATCCAAACTGAGACAGGTCCAGTGCTTGGAAATTCGCTATGTCCTAATGATTAGTTCCATGATAAGTCTTTCCATGGCTTTGCATATGAGGCTGGTGAGACTTATGGGTCTGTAATTGCCTGGGTCTGTGGAAGGTCCTGCCTTATGCAGAGGAATGACTGTAGCTGCTCTTCATTCACTTACTACAAAACCTGCATGGCAGCTGAGATTGAACAGTGTTGTTCGGGGTGTGGATACATTGTGCTTGATAATTTTTCCAAGGTAATGGAATGCAAGTTTTGGGAAAGATGGAGGGGCCATAAGCCAGTTCTCTGATCATAGAGGAAGACTGCACCTTAGTAAACCATTAGGGGCATTAACATCTTAGGCACCATCAGCAGATTTTCTATCAACTTTCTGGTAGTTCTGTGGAACTATAGATGTGCTGTAGCATACTTGCATTAACACTATCTGGGAAAATCTTGATTAAAAAAAAGCAATTATACTGTGTTCATAAGTGCACATTTGCACAGATAGATTAATATACTTCCATATGCGGCACTTTGTGCAAATAGCAGAAACTGATTTTATTCAAACTGAGCTGAAATATTTTGCTTTGTAGTTTATGATTATGAAACAACATACAGCATTTTAAAATAACCATAAAGTAATATACAGCAGATTGCATTTGATAAAGATAAAAAATGCATTGTTTTTACACATACTGCTAAACGCCCATGCAAATAATTGAAACCATTCATAGGTGAGTACTTGGTGATTGGCCTGCAGAACATTTCAAGCCTATCAAAAAATATTCAAAATTTCCCTCTAGCCTCAAGGAGGACAAGACAGACTGGAGAGAATTTGAGGCTGCCCATCCAATGATCTAGGTTTACCTTGAAGGTAGCAAAGGTGCTGCTCTACTTGACATGTAGTGGGAGTTTGTCCAGAGGTGTAGGATACACTGGGATATAAATCTATCATACCAATATATCCTATTTGTCTGCAGATGAAGGTTTAATTCTTTTAGTTAAGTATTTGAAGTACCATTAGTTCTCTAAGGGAATAGATCAAATAGGTTTGGATCATTCATGGCACGAAAGGCTAAACACAGATCTCCACAAAGGAGTCTGTAAGAGACTGAGTACAGAGAAAGAGCTGCCAGTCTCTCCTGATAACTAAGATTTTTAAGGCCACGTATCTTTTTAATTATGAATCTCTGAGGTCTCTCAAGTTGTGTGACATGTTTATATAAATACATGCCAAAAGGTGCATTATATTCAATAATGGGTCTAATAAGATATGAGTAAAGGGAAATTAAGACTTCTTTGGATGTAGTGGAGATGCCTTTGGAAATTAGATGAGGCAGATGAAAGGCTTTCTGAACTACTGTGAAGACATGATGGTCAAATGATGAAGAAATATCAGCAAGAACAAAGCCGTTAACACAAAGTTACCACAAAAGTAAAAAATGGCTATAGCTAACATGGAGGCAAATCGCTAAAATTATTTTCTTTTCAAGTAAACTTATAAACAGACAAGTACTTTATCAAAGAATTCACAATGTTGCTACTTTAGTTCTATACATGCACAATAAAAACATTTCAAGCAACTTATATAGAACATCATCAATCATATACTAACTAATTATGATCTCATTGGTTAAAACCATATTGTTTTATATTCAAAACAGGTATTATACTAACAATATCATTCAGACCTTTACAACAGTGTCTGATTGGATTGGTGCATCTCCTATATGGTAAGTGCAAGTGTTTTGTTTACCAAAGCGAACTATGTTACATGTTTTTTTACATTTAATTTGGGACCATTATCCACATAACAATTGTTAACATGATCTACATATCGAGGAACTTCCTCTACTCTTTTCATTATGAGAGGGAATGTGTTTACTGCTCCACTTCCTGCTTCTGTTCTTGGTGTGGCGGCAGCTAGGAGAAGCTGATTAGTAATGGAGGGAGAAGAGAGTTGTACTGTTGGCGATGACAGTGTGTGTCTATCAGTCGGATGGAAAACTCGTTGAAAATTGCGTGGATAGTACAGTCAACATCTAACTGACTTTAAAATTCAGGATTCTGAAGAAGCTGTTGTAACTGAATTTGCATCTGGAGGTTTGCCTGGTGGAAAACTGGTCAGTTTATTGAACAAAGGTGATCCTGGAGAAGAGTTTGAGATTTTGTGGTCAAATATGATGGAAAAGGTTTTCAGAAAGGAAAGTGAGTTGGGCACAAAGGGAATGAGTTGTGAGTTGGATGGTCATAAGGTTACAGGTGGGATACAATCTAGAAAATCAAATGCTGATGCAGTTGGAAGAACAAAAGGTACTGAAAACTTTATTAAAAAGAAAAAAAAAAGTTTGTTGTCCAGATAAGAAAGAAGAAAGATTAGACAGATATTTTGTGTAGGATAATTTTATGCTATCTTTGGATTTTTAATCAAAAGACATTATATCCTTGATTCATTTGGGGAAAGAGATATTTTGTGACTTAACATCTGAGACTGAAGACTTAATGGAAAGATTTTTGTTACCTGTGGAATGGGTTTATAGTTTCCACCAAGGGATTCAATTAAAAAAGTGTTTGCTCTGTGTCACACTGGTGAAACTGAGTTAAACTATATTAAAATATATTTTCATTTATATATTATCCAGTTTCGATATTGTGAAAGTTAAAGGTGAGAGGGGTATTTGGAATGGGGGTTGGGAGTGGTTATTTTAAAATATGAAAAATATGTGATAAAGCATTTACCAAGTGTTCTATATGCAGATTGTAATAGAAGAACAATTAGGTATATGGGACATCCAAAAAGTTCTGGAGTGGGATGTTGAAATGTATACAGAAGAAAGATGAAATGAATGAAACAAAAAAAACTGGAGACCTATCACATTAAATAATACTAAGTCTAAAACATTTATGAGAATAATACAGAGGATAATGGAAGGAAGGATAAAGGACATTATGGAATAAATTATATATGGTATAAAAGGGAAGGGATGTCAGAAATTATTATTGGTGGGCCAAGAAATTGTGAATGATATTATAAGTAAAAAGGCAAGATGTGAAACTTATTGTAGGTGATATTAGTAAGGCATTTGATACAGTAGGACATGATGTTGTGTGGTATGTAATGGAAAAGTATGGAATAGGTAATACAATTAAGAGATTGTGTATATCAGCATATCAAATTAATAGAGTGAGAGTGCTAGAGAATAGGTGGCTGAGTAAAGGAATGCATGAATTGTGGTATAAGACAAGGATGTCTCATGAGTGGGATATTGTTTGCATTATAATGAATGTGAGAGTGAGTGAAGTAGCTTATAAAATTAAATATTCTATATACGTGATGGAAAGAGGAGTGATGGTTCTAATAGTTATGATATATGCAGATGATATAGTTGTGCTTGTTAAGAATAAAATACGAATAAGGGAAGTATTGGTTTGTCAAAATGGATGTTTAAAGGAAATGAGAATGATTATAAATTAAAATAAAAGCAGGGGTTTGGGTGATGTGGTGAAAATTAGGGGGTGTATTTTTCAATGAATTAAGTGTCTTTACTAGGGATAACATTTGGGAAATGATGCACTTATGATGCAGTAGGGCGATTTGATAAACAAAATGAAAGAAATATATGTGGGGACTTGTAGATTATCATTCAAGAAAAAGGTTCATCTGGAAAATTCTGATTTAAGGGGAAAATAGCATATATGTCAAATGTTTATATGATCCCAGAAAAATATAAAAATAAATTGTGAAATTAGTGTTTTCTCTCATATGGGTTCAAGATTAAACCCAGTGAAAAAAGGAGTGTTGTATATGGCTAAAGATGAAGGGGGATTGGGGTTATTAACTCTTGTTATTTATTCTGCTTCTTTAAACTTGTATAGAGTATTAAGATGGGTAAAGTAAGAGAATGAGAAATTAATAGTGAAAATGTTTAAATATAAGTAGAAAAATCTTTGGGAGATGAGAACAAAAAATGAGATAACGATTTTATAAATTAAGAAATTCAAAATTATCAAGAAAAATACTAACATGGAAAATGAAAATAATATAGAGAAGAATAAAAGGATGCTGTATAATAATGTGATGAAACAATATTATTAAATAAATCAATGGGAAAATGTATCAGAAGTGATATAAACCATTAAGGTAAGGAAAACATGGTGTACTAAGATTGCAGTCTGTCAGGATTTCCTACAGTTAATAGTAATAAATAAGTTACCCATAAAGGAGAATATGCCATGTAAGAAGAAAGTTGGAGTGTATGTGTGTTTATTTTGAGGGGAGAAAGAGACAGCATAACATTTTTTAAATATAAAAGAGTGACTAAACTCTGGAAAAAATTATGAGTAAAAAACATTTTTGAGAATATTAATTACGTAAACAGTATAGCTATGAATATGATTATATATGAATATTATAAAAACAAGAAAGAAGAATGTGTGAGAAGGATAGATAATTTATTTTATGTAATATTGTTTATTTGGAACAAAGATCAAATTACTTTTTGTTTAATAGAAAGGGATTTTGTCAGTACATGGTATGAAAAATGAAATTGTTGTGGAAGAAGGCATGGGGTTAGTGGAAGAATAATGGTGGTATATATGAATGTGTAGATATGTAACAGTAAATTTGTATATTTTGTAAATATCAAAGAATGCTTTGTTTATGTTGCCTTAACTAAAGTACCCCTACTCTTTTCAATAGGTGCTGTGGGCTCTTTTACATCCACCTGAGCTACCACCAACTCAAGCAGCTGGGACCTTGGTTTAATGTCTCATCCAAAGGATGACATACACAGAGTGCAGCACCCCCTTTATGCTACAATGCAACCTTAGCAATGCATTACCTGGTATGAGAATAGTACCGACAACCTTCTGAACCTAGGGCAAGGGTACTGCCTAATATACAATTCTTGCTCTTAATAAAAAAGGACATTAGATTATGTTTAGTTGTAGTTGCACTACTCTACTAAAATGCCTTCATAGGTTCATAGGAGTTTACTAGGCTAATGGCCCTTGGGCCTTTACAAGTCTAGCCATATTATGCCCATGTTCCCTAAATGACCTTGGTTAGATGGTCATTATTCGCAGAGTAAATCTATAATAAGCACTGACTGCCCCCGCCTATGAAGGACAGAGGTGCCACCCCTGAGGTGAATTTACGATCTCCCATCCAGTTGTCTAGGTTGTTCTTGAATAGGATCATTGAGGGGCTCTACTTCATGTGAATTGGGAGTTTATTCCAGAGCAGCAGCAATCTCTGGAATACATATCTGTCTCTCCAGCATGTTCTATTAATATCACAGGCGAGGCTGAGATCCCTGGAGTGAGCAACTCTTATCCCATTTTATTTGCAGACATGCAGAATTTCCATTAGGGCAGGGTTATAGACTGCACTGTAGATGAGACACAAGTCACCTCTCAGCAGCCTGTAGGATACAGAGTACAGTGACAGGGCTTTCAGTCTTTCCATGTAGGTCATGTTTTGGAGGCCCTGAATTTTCTTGGTGAGAAACCTCTGTGGTCTCTTCATCTGCTGCAGGTGTCTGGTGGGGTACATGCAAAAGGAAGCATTGTACTTTATTAGTGGTCTGATGGGGATCGAGTATACAGGAGTTATAACATCCTGAGTCTTAGATGCAATGCCCTTACTTATGATATGTGCAACGTAGAAGGCTTTCCTTAGCACTGTGGACAGATGGTGATTGAAGTTTAGATTGCTATAAACCTGTGTTCCCAAATCTAGTACCACTGGGTTTTAGCTTGGGGGGGTGCTGTCAATATTGTAATTTGCAGTGACTTCCTCTTTGCCAAAGTGGATAATAATGTACTTTTTTACATTCAGTTTTACTCCGTGGCTTTGGCATCAGTCATTTATCTGTGTTAGCCCTTTTGTAATACATTAACATTGTTGTTAGACCCTTTTGTAATGTGTTAACATTGTTGGGGGATTCAATGATTGCACCCAATTTGCTATCATCAGAGAACTTGGTAAACTAAAGGCAGTCTACTTTTGCCTGGACTTCTGAGAAATAGATTACAAACAGTAGAGGGCGCAGCACAGATCCTTGTGGTACTCCACTGGTAACTCGTCTACTGATAGAGGTGGAATTCCCAACTTTGAAAGTATGCATTCTGTCGGTGAGGCAGTTGGCTACCCATCTGGTGATGTATGGGTTAATCCCCAGTTTTTTAATACCATGATGGGAATGGACCCCATTCCTAAGTCAAAGTATGATTAATGTTCATAAAATTAGTATTGTTTCATTGTTTGATGTTAGCCACAAGTGCTCTTTGCAGCACCCACAATGTGCCTAGTAATGACTCCTTCTGCAATTCATATGGAGTTACATGCATCAGTAGCACATCTAAGTACAACTGTAAATTCTTTTTTATAAGGCCTGTTGCTCCTACTACTATTGAAACTGTCTAACTGGGTATCCTTCTTCTACATTGCCCTCATTTCTGCCTGCAAGTCCTGGTATTTTTTTCCTTTGTGTCTCTCTGTGCATAAGACACTGTAGTTACTAGGTGTAGCAATTTCAATGATCAGTGCTACTTTTGTCTTCTTTTCATGGACTACTATATCTCGTTTTCTTTCATCTATTTTTTTGAATGTTGGTAATGAGTGATCCCATGTGATATAAACTTCATCATTTTCTGTAATGCTTTGTGGCTCATGTTTCCAGTTCTTTTCAGTTACTTCAGTATAATGTTTGCACAATCCCCAGTCCAACAGTTTTGCCACATTATTATGTCTTTCATTATATAGTCTTTCTGCCATTAGACTATCAAAACCAGCAACAAGATGTGCAACTGTTTCCAATTCTGTTTAACAAAACCTACATTTGTCGTTTCTCCCACATGTTCAATGGACTTTGTAAACCAATGTGTATGTAGTCCACTATCTTGGGACAGTAGTATTAACCTTTTGTCTTTTATTTTAAATTCACCTCTTCTTAACCATTCCTGTATTTGATCCTGATCAACACGAGGTTGTTCCAATAGTATTCTGTACTTACAACTATATTTATGCATTTTCCACATTTCTTGCCTTCTCATCTGATCCTTCACCTTATATTCTTTCTTTTTTTTTGGCACATTCAGTTGCTGCCTGATTTTTATCTGCTTCTGGTAAACTAAGCAGGAAAGTCATCTTAGACTTATTCTCCTCATGTTTTGAAACTTTCATTACATTTGGGTCTTGTGAGGTCAGCAGATATGTATGCAGTCCTATGATTGCAGATCTATACGTGTAATCAATTTTGAAGAGATTCTTACCGCCTTCAGAATGGGGAATATATAGTCTTGGTATACATTGATTTCTAAAATCATTTGATGAGCATGAAGCACCCTTCTTGTTTTCCTGTCCAAGTGATCCAACACCTTTTGGGTCCAGTCAATCACTCCAAAACTATAATTTAGGATAAGCAGAGCAAACTGGTTTATAGCTTGGACTTTGTTCCTAGACGTCAATGCTGTTTTCAGTATTAATTAAAGTCTTCTAAAATATTCCTCACTAAGTTTTATTTGCATTTGTTCATGTTTTATTGTTGATCCTTCATCATTTCCCAAATACTTACACACTCTCTCTTGCTCAAGTTTTTGTATATCACATTTTTGTCTCAGACATATGTTTTCTTGGTGCTGCAGCTTTCCTGCTTTAAAGGTTGGTTTTGCACATTTATCAAGACCAAATGACATTCCTACACCATCTGAAAATGTTTTGATCACTAGCAATTGTGCTTTCAATTCCTCATCCGATGAGCTATACAGTTTTAAATCATCAACAAAAAGAAGATGAGAAGTCTTTATATTTTGTTTTTGTTGGGAGCCAAATTGTAGCCATGACCTAATATGTTAAGTAAACAGCTTAATGGATTAAGGGCAAGACAAAAGAGCAGAGGTGACAAAAAGTCACTCTGGAATATACCCCTTTGAATTTTTATCCCTGGAAAAATAATTTGTCCTTTATCATGGCTTAATTGCAAAGTGGTCGGCCACTGTTTCATGGTCAATGTAATGTACTCAATCAGTGTAGGGTGTATCTTACACATTTTAAGCACTCTTTTATCCATGAATGTCGGATACTATCAAATGGGGGGGGGTTGTAGTCTGTCCATGCTATAATTAAATTCTTAACATTTTCATAGTTCTCTATTATGACTTTGTTTAACAACAAATGATCTTTTGTTCCATATGTCTTTCTTTTCTTACCCTTTTGTTCCTTTGTCATGATTGAGCTTTCTTCTAAATGACTGTAAACTGTGTCAGCATCAATTCCAGTCTATATTTTGTCTATAGTTTTTAGGATAGCTTGCAGGTTCGCTGTTAAGTAAGTTAAGTCTCTCTGTCCATTACTTCAGCCTATTTCATATCCTGAATATCTGAACTTCTTATTCTATATTTTACTTCTTCCATTCATTTAGCATCTTTATGTTTCACAGAAGCTTCATAGATATTTCTTCAAAATGTATCTATTTCTTCTTTTTTTGCTGGCTTTTGCCTTGTTTCCCAGTACTCTATAAAACTTTTTTGGGGTCATCAATAAACTGCGTATTTTGTACTTTTCCTTTATATTAATCCATATATATTCTAAGTTTTTCTGCTTGTGTTGATATTTTTAGTTTATTATTTGCAATAGTGCATGATAGATCCTGACCTGTTCTGATACTGTGCATTGCTTTTATCACATCTATGGTTTTGAGTATTTTTGTTGATCTGTTCCCTCTTCTATTCTCTTTTATCAGTGACATTTATTCTCTTAATTGATTTATAGTTTTCTCTATTCAATACTTCCATGATGGCATTTGAGTTCTCCCCTTCCATTCTCTTACTGCCTTGTATTTTTGTATTAGACTTTATCTGTTAAAAATTTAGCTGCATAGTAATATATTCTGTTTACTTCTGTTATATCACTTGAATCTTTATAAACAGCTCTAATTACCATGTTCATTTGTTTTATCAAACTTACAACTTTTTGGGTTTTATTGACTTTCTGTAGTCTATATCTTTCATTGATCTTAATATGTCTGTCCATCTCTATTAAATCAAGAAACTCTTCTCTTAGATCATTTTCTTCTAAACTGAGGGCACATTCTTTGTTTTCCATTTCCTGCGGGCATACCACAGAAAGTTCCAGAGCATCTTCCTGTGCCACATTCTCTTCATTTTTATCCTGTGTTGTCTGTTGCTCTTTCACATGGAACTCACTGGCCGATCACTCCACAACATTAACTGCATCAGAGTTGCCACAGTTTCCTGTTCCTTCCTTTGCTGTGCAACTTCAGCTGAACTTTTGTACTGGGTTTTCTATGGAAGGTTCCAAAGTATTTTCATATTGCAACTGATCAGATGTTTCCAGCTCCACTGGTTTCTTTTTAATTTGGGGATCCATTGCTCTATCCTGCTGTGATGTT
Organism: Protopterus annectens; assembly: GCF_019279795.1. Taxonomy (NCBI): domain Eukaryota; kingdom Metazoa; phylum Chordata; order Ceratodontiformes; family Protopteridae; genus Protopterus; species Protopterus annectens. Next base: position 800,288,453 of record NC_056739.1, on the reverse strand, counting down.
ACCAGAGTTAAGTTTTCTACACTAAATACTTCACCTCAGTTTCTATTTTTTTAACTTATCCACTACTAATCCTCTTTTCTATTTTTCCCCTTTGTTTTCTTATTTTTTGAATTTTAAGATTTTCTATATCCCAATGCCTTTGCCTGTATTTGTCTTGAAATATCTTTGGTGCTACTCTTTTTGTATTGATTAAATTTGCTTTCTCCTTTGCATAAATATTGCACCATATTGAATATCTTTTTTCCCATGTCCATATTTCTTCTTCAGATATCGCGTGCTCCTCCTGTTTCTCCTTACTTGGGGGATTCTGTGATATAACCTATGTTAGACTTTCTACACTAAATCCTTCCCTTTGCAGGTATTCTATAACTTCAACTTCTACTTTTTTAACTTCTATTTTACTAATCTTTTCTTCTATGTTCCCTCTTTCTGATCTTATTTTTTTCTACTGTGAAATTTTCCATATCTGGATGCCTTTGCCTGTATTTCTGTTCAAATATTTTTGGGGCTGCTTTTTTTGTCTTGATTAATTTGGCTTTCTCCTTTACATAAATATTGCACATATTAGATCTCCCTTTCCCATCTTCATGTATTCTTTATAGCTTTCAAAAATCTCTAGATTTTGTTCTTTATATTTTCAAACTTCCTCACTTGCTTCTTTTTCCAAATGGCCCAATGTTTCTTGGTCTATATAATGTTTTAAATAAATCTGTTGTATTAAGGAACACAACTTTTTATTTGAAGCTTCTTACAGTTTTTGTTGTGCAAGTATTTTTCTTTCCTCTAATTTCTCTCTTAATCTTTGTGTATATCTTCTGTCTGGAAATTCTGGGCATGACAGTAACAGAACATAATTTCTTTCTTATCCTCAACAGTCCACTCTATCATATGGCTCTTTTTGGCTCATACTTCCTTCTACAACAGGGGGCCATCTTCCCCCTGGGCCTAGCCTAGCCCCATTGTAGGAATATTTCCATGTCTTGAGGATTCTACACTGTCATTTTTTTGCAGTCCTGGCACCAGTGCACCTATCACAAATGGGCACTTTTTTTATTCTGGGTCTTGTGCACCCAGTTATTTATTTTTTAAACCTACTTGTGGGCATAATATAGTTTATATAAAATATGATGTATGTACAGTGGATATAAAAAGTGTACACACCCCTGTTAAAATGCCATTTTTTGTGACATAAAAAAATGAGACCACAATAAATCATTTCAAAACTTTTCCAACCTTTAATGTGACCTATAACCAGTACAATTCAATTGAAAAACAAACAAATCTGTTACGGCAAAAATATAAAAAATAAAAAAAGTACAATAAGCTGGCTGCATAAGTGTGCACACCATTAAACTAATACTTTGTTGAAGCACCTTGTGATTTAATTACAGCATTCAGTCTTCTTGGGTAGCTGTCTATCAGCATGGCACATCCTGACTTGGCAATATTTGCCCATTCTGCCTTGCAAAAGCATTCCAGATCTGTCAGATTATGAGGGCATCTCTTGTGCACAGCCCTCTTCAGGTCACCCCACAAATTTTCTATTGGATTTAGGTCTGGGCTCTGGCTGGACCATTCCAAAACTTTAATTTTCTTCTGATGAAGGCATTCTTTATTTGATTTAGATGTATGCTTGGGGGGTCATTGTCATGTTGAAAGGTGAAATTCCTCTCCATCTTTAGCTTTCTAGCAGACGCCTGAAGGTTTTGGGCCAAAGGTGACTGTTCTTTGGAACTGTTCATAATTCCCTCCACCTTGTTCCTGCTGAAGAAAAGCAACCCTAAAGCATGATACTGCCACCATGCTTCACTGTGGGGATGGAGATCTTTTGGTGATGAGAAGTGTTGTTTTTGTGCCAAACATACCTTTTGGAATTGTGGCCAAAAAGTTCAACCTTGGTCTCATCAGACCATAACACATTTTCCCACATGCTTTTGGGAGACTTGATGTATTATTTTGCAAATTTTAGCTGGGCCTGGATGTTTTTCTGTGTAAAAAAAGGCTTCTGACTTGCAACCCTACCCCATAGTCCAGACATATGGAGAATGCAGGAGATTGTTGTCACATGTAGTACACAACCAGTACTTGCCAGAAATTCCTGTAGCTCCTTCAGTGTTGCTGTAGGTCTGTTGGCAGCCTTCCTGACCAGTTTTCATCTTGTCTTTTCATCAATTTTGGAGGGACATCCAGTTCTTTGCACCATTCCTGTTGTCCCATATTTTCTCCACTTTTTGATAACTGTCTTCACTGTGTTCTATGGTATATCCAATGGTGTGGAAATTTTTTTGTACCCTTCTCCTGACTGATACCTTCCAACAATGAGACCCCTTTGATGCTTTGTAAGCTCTCTGCAAACCATGGCATTTTCTGTAGCAGGCAACTGAGTAAATGTCAGGAAAATCCTACTAGGACAGCTGAACTTTATTTGGGGTTAATCAGAGTCTCTTTAATTGATGGCAGGTGTGTACCCAAGAACACTGAATGCTGTAATTAAATCAAAAGATGCATCAACAAAATATTAGATTAAGGGTGTGCACACTTATGAAACCAGCTTATTGTATGTTTTTTATTTTTTATATTTTTCCCATAACAGATTTGTTTTTCAATTGACTTGTACAGGTTGTAGGTCACAGTAAACATGGGAAAAGTTTTGAAATGATTTATTGTGGGCTCATTTTTTTATATCACAAAAACCTGGCATTTTAACAGGGGTGTGTACACTTTTCATATCCACTGTATATCAGTGTCATTTTGGTCATATTTTTTGAAAAACTGGGTTCACCTCATGAAGGTACTCAGCAAGACTTGAGAATGAATTTGATTCTAGCAATACTACTGTCCTTTGTTTGCTGATTTATCATCTCTCCATTCAGACACTCCCAGCTGAGAGAGTTTCTCAATGATACCTGAGTGGGGGATTGTGTCAAAAGTATTGGCTAAGTCAAGAAAGGAGGTATGTATTGTTTTGCCTTCACCCAGGGCTTTAGTGGCATTCTCAAAGAAGTCCACCAGGTACAATAGGTATGATCTAGCTTTAACGAAGCTAAACTGGGTTGAGTCAAGAGTTTGAAAGTTGCCTGTGTCCTTGTTGATAAGGTCCATGATGATTCTTTCCATGCCCTTACAGATAAGGCTGGTTAGGCTTATTGATCTGTAGTTCCTAGGGTCAGTTGATGGACCCCCTTTGTGTAAGGAGATTACCGTTGCTGTTCTCCACTCTGCTGGAACAAAGCCAATACTCAGGCTGAGGTTAAGGAGACTGCCAAGTAGTTCCACTAGTAGGCCTTGTTTTGGATTGTTTAGTAAGCAGTCTCAGATGTTATTTGGTCCCACAGAGCCTGTGTTTTTGGCCTTGGAGCGTGCAGATATGACTTGCTTTCTGTAGATACTACATAAAGGACTGGTGTCAGGTATGCTTTGGGTTATGGCTGGTGGGGAAGGGGTTGAAGTTCATGGCAAATCTGTCAGCTAGCAGGTTGGCAATTTCTTCAGGTTCGGTATGAGTGGTACGATCCACTATAAATTCGGCACACAGATGGGCGTTCCCTTTTATATTTCAGACGTAGCTAAAGAATGCCTTATGATTATCCTGAGATAGGGATGCTAAGTTAGCTTCATAACTAGCTTTAGAGGACTTTACAAGATATCTGATTTATTTGTTCAAGCTGTGAAGGGCATTCTTCTTCTGCTGAGTAAGTTCCCTCTTGTTTTTAAACATCAGTTTCTTCCTTTTGTTATAATCTATTTTTACTTGAGGTCCACCAGGGTGGCCTGTTTTTTCGGGAGGACCTGGCTTTGATCAGGTCAAGTACAGACAAGTTTGTACAGTTGTTTAGGTGGTTATACAGGGTATTTGTGACTCCTCTGTATAGGAGTCATTGTTGGCTGTGCTAGCAGGGGGTTTGAAACTTTTTATACCATCACCTAGTAGGCTGTAGTTTGCTTTGGAGAAATTTTTCAGTTTTTTTTTTTTTTTTTTGCTCCTGTGGGGCTGTCAGGTCTGATTGTTACTTCGAATGAGACATATCTATGTCTTAGATTTATTTATTTTATTTTTATTTTACATTTGTTGACCAGGATAGTCCAACTGGATACATGTCCATTTTCAGCGGAGGCCCGGGGAGAAAAGCTCCAAAGGTAGTTACACAAGGAAACTTAGCATAGTACAAATTAAACACAATTTACAGACTCTGTTGAGGAGTATAAGTTATACAATCTCACAAACATCTAATATGGCTTAACAGTTAAAACCCAAATGAGTTCCGTTTACAAAATAGTATTGGTACACAAGTAAGACTTACTATTTAGTCAGGCTTGGAGCAAGGACATAACCACTGAGACTTGAAATACTGCTTGAGAGTTTTCTTGAATTGAGATAGGGTAGTATCTAGGGTAATGTCAGCAGATAGTGAGTTCCAGGTTTTTCCAATAGAGTTGGCGAACAGGGAGTCACCAGCTGAATTGGTGGATTTGATAGTTTGTACTATCAGTCTATTAGATGAGCAAAGTGGTCTGAGGTTGGAGTGGGGATAGATAATATTCTTCAGTGCAGGTGTATTTTCAGGTTGTTTAAGTACTTTATGAGCCACAATAAGTTGGTTATACTGAATCTGCCTGGGTAGTTCTAGCCATCCAAGATTTTTTAGGTTTATACAATGATGTGTTCTATAGGGAAGCCCAGTGGCAAATCTAGCTATGTTATTATAGCAGCTAGAGAGTTAACCAGACACAAGGATCTTAGAACCTGCAATTATAGGTAAGTATGCTGGGAATTTATAAAGTAAGGCTCTTTAATGCATACTTTTACTGTTTAAAGTGTACCTTTGTCAAGTTAGGGGTATGTAACACTTTTCTGTTTTGCTCCCAATTTATTGCTTAATTTTGGGGAACACTTTCTCTTTTGCTTCCAATTTATTGTTTAATATTTGGGGAAATACATGTTAGGCATCCAGTATTCCTTTAGGGATAGTTACGTGTATTTTGTCCAAAATGTTATAGTTTTAGGGGTTGGTACTGTAATTGGGGCTAACTAATAGTGCTATAGACCCAGGTCAGCAACTGTGGCATTCACAGAAAGAATTTACATATAGTAACCTTAGCAGGATGGTTTGGTTGAGGGGCAGCTCAGAACAGGTATTTATTTATTTTACCAGGGAGGGCAGCACACAGGGGGTAGTGCAGTGACCCCTCTTGTACTAAGTCTAGGACATTTCATCCCCTTGTGGGGGGTGCAGAATAGTTGTTCCAGGGCATTTGTATTGACAAAGTCCAGGATCCTAAGTAATCCAAGGCACCCAGGAAATGTAGTCAGTTTTATAAGTTTTTGCGGCAACTTAGTGGATTATTTGGTACCTTTGGCATTTGTTTTCTGAGTTTTAAAAGTCCAGGAACCTTACAGTGAGCATGTTTGTGCTTGTCTGTGTCACCCAATCAGTGGTAGGATAGTTGAAATTTCCTGTGACCAAAGTGTTTGGCTGTATAGTGAGTGACTCAAGTAAGTCCAGGTAGGTGGTGTGCTTCTCTTGGTTCATGGTGGGGGACCTGTAGCTAGCAATGATGTGGTGGGGTGCTTTACCTATAGTTAGTTGGACCTGGAGTAGCTCAAGAGAGTCATACTGTTTAACTAGTGTTGCTGTGTATTTGGCTTTAATGAAGATGGATACACCTCTGCCTTTAGTTCTTTCATGCTTTTTTGGGGTTTGAACATGTGGAAGGCATTGTAGCCCTGCATGGCCAGGGTGCTCCTGCAGTCTTCCACCATGTCTCAGTGACTGTACAGACATCAGCATCTTCCAAGGTGAGGACTGCTTCCAGGTAGTGCAGTCTCCTGTTTAGGCTCCTAGAATTAAGCAGAATAACCGTGAGTTTGTGTCAAGTGGATTTTTTTACATCAGAAATATTGCTGTTTTGACATTGCCTAAAACAGGCACTATGGGGGAAGCAAGTGCCTTTGCCAGTATACAAAAGCCTAGAGGAGACAGGTGAAGACCATGTGATGATAGGAGGTACCGCCAGCCATGCCAGGAGAAATAGGGTAGTGGATCTGTAATATATGCCAGCACAGCTAGCTGGAATTTTGTAAATAATTACATGTCATTTGTATATCAAGCAGATGCTTGTGCTGAAAATGTATTTGTGAGGTTTGCTTGTGTTAAAATGTATCAACAGCGTGCCCTGCTGGAAGGAAAAGAAATGTACATGCATTATTGTAACTGTTTAAATGTACACATTGTAACACCATATACTGGAAGTGAAGAGGTTAATCTTAATCCACCTGATTTTGCTAAATATTTTTGAAATTAAATTACTCTATGAGTTAAGCCATAAAGATGTTATCCCACAGTTTTGAATGGAGCCAGAGACGCAATGTCTGTGCTAGAGAATAGGTTGTAGCTCCCGTAGGAAGAGTGGAATGGTTTTATGGTTTTATGATTTCCAGCAGCTGCACCACATCTGATCAAAGCTCTAGCCATATGTATGGAAACACATATTTGCCAAAGACCTGTCAGCGTCTAGTGGTGGTGGTGAGTGTGGGGAGTCAGATGACCAGATTGTGATGTCATTGTCTAATTAACTCTGAAAGAATATTTAGATATTATATTGAGAAGTCTCTCAGTCAGACCGAGAATTCCACAGTCTGCTCTTGGAAATCTGACTAGAAAGACCCTAACCCACATTATCTTGCCTTGCTCTGTTCAGTAAGTAGGAACAGTAATTATTTTAGTAAATAAGGGCTAGATAGAAAGGCTAGCTAAATACTGTTTTTCTATAACTGTGTGAAACTTTCTATTGGTGTTATTTTTAATATCTCCTGTGACTGAAACTTTGATGTTTACTGTGAATAGATATTTAGTATTTTCTTATTCTTTTATTATGTATTATTAAATATATTTAACTGTTTCATTGTGGCTGTTCCTTTTTAGAAAATATTTATGTTTTGAGGGTATTTGCACATATTTATTTGGTGACAGCTCTGGTCACTCCTGAAGCCTTGCGGCTTGGTTAATATTACCATTTGTATTAATATTAATTTCACTTAGTATAATTGGGTACCCTTGCAAGGGCCTTATGTAGCCAGCTTTGTAGTGCCTGGTGGCAGTGATAACTACCTTATAGTCTGGGCAGAAGGGGGCATAGTTAGTAAACCTGTGCCATCATGTCCCCAGTGTGTGTGTGTGTGTGTGTGTGTGTGTGTGTGTGTGTGTGTGTGTGTGTGTGTGTGCAAATTAAATCTCAAAGTGTGTGTGCTTTAGCTACTTTGAGCAGGGACACAAAGCACTGATTTCACACAAAGGGTATGGCAGGACTTAGCTTGGAACCCCAGCTAAGGACTCAACTCTAAGCTGCGCCAATGGGGAGTGTTACTGAGGGTCTGGACAGATATAGAGAGGAACCAGCCCCTGGACCGAGCATGTTCCCTGGGTGCTCTTAAGGGAAATTCTGCTTGATGCAGAGAGGTCTGCATATGCAAATACTGAGTGTATCCATTTGTATTCCAAGTGAACATCCCTCTTTAGTGTTAGTGGTAAGGATTCAGGCTCATTGATTACTGACCCAGAGTGGGGACATCACATATTGGTGAGTAGTGCTGTGGGTATTGAACTTCTGCAGCCTGTAAGCAGCTTTCACTGAAGGTGTGCATTCTCTCAGCAACTACACGGTGAACATTCTGAGTTTCATATCACAACAGTTTTATTCATTTAATTATTTATTTATTTATTTATGGTTTTTGTTAGTTTAGTTTAGTCAGGGAGAGCAGGAAAAAAATGCCAGCAGAGGATTATGGCAAGCTGACAAAGAACCAGTTGGCCAAGGTGTGGGAATCCAAAGGACTGGTGCATGCCAACCTGACTAAAGAGGAAATTATTTCTGCCATAGTTGCAGTTCAGACCAGAAACCAGGAGGATAAGAAGTCTGGTGATGGGAATTTCAGAAACAGGACAGTTCCCATTTTCCTCAGAGGACTTAAAAATCCATCTGGAGTTAAAGAGATTTGAATTGGAGGCCAAATGTTTGCAATTAAAATCAGCAGACATAATGTGGCATTTGGATGATGAAGAAAAAGAGAGACTTCTGTGTTTGGGGGTTGAAGAAAAGGAGAAGGAGCATCAACAAGAGAGAGAGATCCTGACTACTCTCCAGGGTCATGGAGGTAATGGGGAAGGGAATAACTGAACCCCAGAAGCAATAAAGGTCAGTAAATTTCTTCCACAGTTTACAGAAGGTAATAATTCTGATAATTTTATTCATATATTTCAAAGACTATGTAAACAGTATAATGTTGCCTAAGGGCTCTAGGTACGGTTCTTGACCCCCATACTCCATGGTAAAGCTGTAACTGCTGTTTCTAAATTGTCTGATATTGATTGTTTAATCTATGAAAATGTCAAATGTTGTTTACTAGAATGAAAGCTTACAGAAAAAAGTTTCATGATCATAGACTCAAAGCAGTTGAAAGTGTGTATGATTATATTGCTGAGTTAAGCATTTATTTTCATAGTTGGGTGAGTGGGTAAACAAGCCCTTAGCACTTTGCCTGAGGACATGAGAATCTGGTTGGCAGACCAAGAGTGCAACTCTGCAGATGAACCGGGAAAAAAGGGGGGTCTCTACTTAGTAAGCAGGGCATCACTGCACAGGAAAGGGACACCCTGTGCTACACATGGATATAAGGGAACCCATGGTGGGCAGCCTAAACAGCCCCAACAGAGTCCGCCAGTAATAGAGAAGCCACTAGTTCAGGTACACAGCCAGGATCAAAAGTTAAGTGTTTCTACTGTAACCAGTTGGGCCATGTAGCATATAGATGTCCATGGAGGCAAGATGGGAAACTAAAGGTGACTGAGCCAGCACATGGGAATAACAGAATGGCAGTGGTAAGCTGTCTGGAGACAACAAGGGTACCAAACTACCACAAGAGGTTATATCCTGTCTTAGTGAATGGAAAACAGGCCACTGCCAAGAGAGACAAAGCTTCTTGCATAACCATTGTGAAGCCTGCAGTGGTTAAAGAGCAGCAGTACTTGCTAGGGTACTCCACTCCAGTCAGAGCTTTAGGAAGGACCCCATTCCAAATGTCTTTTGCCTTGATTTGGAGGGTGGAAAAGGAAGCAAGCAGTAGGTGTGTTTGAGGATATCCTTGCATATGTCTTGATAGGAAATGATTTTGATAATGCAGTACCTTGTGTGTATGCAGTTACATGCAGTCAGGCTTGGAGATAGGCATGTGGGTCTGGTAGCCTGTGGGAGACCCAGAAAGACCTCATACCTGAAGCCAGGGCTGGTGAGGTGGCTATTTCAGGGAGGAAGCTACCCTGTAGCAGTGAGCCACAAGGTGAGCCACAGCTGTTGGTAGGCACCAATGTTCTCTTGGACAGAGTGACTGCAAGGGCAGAGGTGAGTGGTAGCACCCAGGCTGACAGTGAGGCACTGCTGTCAGAAGATACCAGATTTTCTATGGAAGGGGAGCTGGGAAAAGTCACAGAAGTACAGCTGAGACAGGCTCAGCTCTCAGACCCTACACTAAGAGGCTTGAGGGAGGTAGCTATGGAGGAACATTTTTCTCAAGGTAAAGGGGAGTCTGTGTATTGGAACAAAGTGTTACTGTATAGAAAGTGGACCCCTTAAGGAGGGCTAGAGGGTGAGGTAATATAGCAGTTGGTAGTGCCTAGAACCTACAATCTGGCACTTCTAGCCATAGCCCATGACATTCCTTTTGCAGGTCATATGGGCATAAAGCATACCAAGAGGCATATTATGCAGACCTTTATTGTCCTGGGATTGCAAGGGATGTAACGGGATACTGCAGGACCTGTGAGCAGTGCCAAAAAGTAGGCAAGGCAAGAGACAAGCTCAAAGTTCCTTTGATGCCTTTGCCTATGATTGAGGAACCATTTCAGAGGGTAGCTATGGATATTGTGGGGCCTCCAAGTATCCCAAGCTCCACAGGGAAAAAGTGTATCCTGGTGCTAGTAGATTATGCTACTATTTACCCTGAGGCAGTGGGTCTGTCCTCCATTGAGGCAGAAAAGGTGGCAAATGCTTTGTTAGAGATTGTAACCATGTTAGGTTTCCAAAGAGAAATACTGACTGACAGAGGTGCCAGTTTCATGTCAGATCTGCTGACTTGTCTGTGGAAGCACTGTGAGATGAAGCACCTACAAACTACCCCTACCATCCCCAGACTAATGGTCTTGTGGACAGGTTAAATTCCACAGTAAGGACCATGATATGTACATTTTCAGACCAGTTTAAGAAAGAGAGTGGGACAAATATTTGTCCCATCTGCTGTTTGCTTACAGGGAGGTACCCCAGAAATCCACAGGTTTTTCACCCTTTGAGTTGCTGTATGGACATAGGATGAGGGGACCTTTAGATTTGATTCATGATGAGTGGGAGGGTGAATGTGAATCCCACAAGGAGTCTGTTGTGGCATATGTCCTAAACCTCAGGACAAGACTCAAGAAGCTCATGGGCTTGACCCAGAAGAACCTGGCAGGAGCCCAACAGCAGAAAAATGTCTGGTATGAAATGAATGCTTGAGCCAGATTATGCTGTGGGGTAGTAGGTGATGGTTCTCATTCCTATCAGACACACTAAGCTGCAGGCAGCTTGTGAGGGACCCTTCAAAGTGGTAAGGATGATGTTAACTACATGGTAGAACTGCTGGGCAGGAGGCAAGGGCCCAAATTTTACCAAGTTAACATGATGAAACTTTACCATGATAGGGAGGCCCTAGTGCTACGTATTTGCAGTAGTAGGCAGGAGGAGTCTGAGTGGGATTTATGGCTTCAGGGATCTAGCCAGCAAAATCCCAAGGTGGAGCCTAGGGCTGCAGGCATATGATATGACAATTCAGCACTGTAAAGGCGTCAGCAATACCAAGGCAGATGGGATCTCAAGACAGGGTATGGGGTAATGTATTTCCAGATAGGATCATTCCTCTCAGGCAATACATCTCAAGGGGCACTTGAAAAACTAGCTTGAGTCTTCAAAGGGGGAGAGGTGTGACGATAGGAGGTACTGGCAGCCATGCCAGGAGAAATAGGGCAGTGAATTTGTTACATATGGCAGAACAGCTAGCTGGAATTTTTAAATAATTATACACTTATTTGTACAGATATTTCTGCTGAAAATATATTTGTGAGATTTGCTTGTGTTAAAATGCATTAACAGTGTGGAAGGAACAATAATGTACATGCATTATTGTAACTGTTTAAATGTATACATTGCAACAGCATACACAGGAAGTGAAGAGGCTAATCTTAATCCACCTGATTTTGCAAAATATTCTTGAAGTTAAATTATTTTATGGGATAAGCCATAAAGATGTTATCCCACAGTTTTGAATGGAGCCAGAGACACAATGGCTGTGCTACAAAATAGGTTGTAGCTCCTGTAGGATGAGTGGAATGGTTTTATGGTTTTATGACTTCCAGTAGCTGCATCACATCTGAACAAAGCTCTAACTGTGTGTATGGTAACACTTAGGTGCCAACATCCTGTCAGCTTCTAGTGTTGATGAGTGTGGGGAAACAGAGTTAGATGACCAGATGTGATGTCATTCTGTAATCAACTCTGAAAGAACATTTAGATATTATACTGAGAAGTTTTCCAGTCATATCAAGAATTCTGCAGTCTGTTCTTGGAAACCTGACAAGAAAGACACTCACCCATATTATCTTATCTTGTTCTATTCAGTAAGTAGAAACAGTAATTATTTTAGTCAATCAGGAATAGATAGTGAGACTAGCTAAATACTATTTTTCTATAACTGTGTGAAACTTTCCATTTGTGTTATTTTTAATATTTCCTGTGACTGTAACTCTGGTGTTTACTGTGAACAGATATTTAGTATGTTCATGTTCATAGGTTCATAGGTTCATAGGTTCATACTAGGCTATCTGCCCTAGGACATTTATAAGCCTAGCCAGAGTTGTGTGGCTTTCACCACCCCTTAGGTTGAAGAATACTATACCCATTAGTTTGCCGTGCCTCTGTCCAGCAGTGATACAGAAATGATCCCCGGGGTAAACCTACGATCTCCCATCCACTGGTCAAGATTCCTCTTGAACAGAGCCAGCGAGGTGCTCTATCTCACATGGACCGGGATTCTGTTCCACAGCATACGGAGTCTCTGGGTGATGAATCTGTCCCTCCAGCATGTCCTATTTATATCCGTGTTGAGGTTTAAGTCTCTTGCTCTTGTGGCTCTGGTGGATTTGGATTTTTTAAGGTGGAGCATGTCCATTAATTCCGGGTTGGACTTGGCCTTGTATGTCAGGCACAGGTCACCTCTGAGCAGACGGTATGCGACTGAATAGAGCTGGAGTTTCTTCAGTCGGGCAGCATATGGCATATTTTTGAGCCCCTTTATCCTTTTGGTGAGGAACTTTTGGGGTCTTTCCAATTGCTGCAGGTGTTGGGTAAGATACATTCCGAATGGGGCATTGTACTCAATCATTGGTCTGATAAGTGAAGAGTACAGGGGAACAATGACCTCCCTTGATCTGGATGTGAATCCCTTCATAATCAGGTGGGCAATGTAGAAGGTCCTCCTAACCACTTTGGCAATGTGAATGTCAAAAGAAAGGTTACTGTCAACTTGGGTCCCCAGGTCCCTGATAACCTCTTCTGTGCTTAATGGATTGCCACCTATGTGGTAACTTGGGGTTACCTTGTTTTTACCAAAGGGTATGACTATACATTTTTTGGCGTTTAGCTTAAGGCATTGGCTCTGGCACCAGTTATCCATTTCTATGAGACCTCTCTGAAGGATATCTGTGTCTGATGGATTTTCAACTATAGCACCCAGTTTGCAGTCATCTGCAAACTTTGTCAGCCACAATCCTCCTATGTTTGCCTGCACTTCTGAAAAGTAGATGCCAAACAAGAGAGGGCCCAGGACTGAGCCCTGTGGGACACCGCTTGTGACCGGCTTGGAGTCTGACATGGCACCAGCAACTCTAACCCTGTGGGTTCTGTCCTTGAGCCAGTTTGCAACCCATCTTGTGACATATGGGTTTACATTTAAGCTGGTGAGCCTTTCTATGATACCCGAGTGGGGTATTGTGTTGAAAGCTTTTGCAAGGTCAAGGTAGGCTGTGTGAACTGCCTTACCCTCATCAATGGCCTTGGTGACTGTTTCAAAAAAGTCGACCAAGTTCAAGAGGCATGATCTGCCCTTGACAAAGCCAAATTGGGTAGGATCCAATGTCTGTAGGTCCCCTATGTCTTTATTTATGAGTTCCATTATGATCCTCTCCATAGCTTTGCAGACCAGGCTTGTTAAGCTTATGGGGCGGTAATTACCAGGGTCCATAGAAGCACCGCCTTTGTGGAGTGGGACCACAGTTGCCGTACGCCACTCTTTGGGTACATATCCTGTGGTAAGGCTAAGATTAAACAGCAGCCTTATGTGTGGGTTTAGTTCCTCATTGAGTTTGTGTAGCACACAGCCGGGGACACCATCCGTTCCCACTGATGCTGTGTTTTTAGCTTTAGAGAGAGCAGCTCTCACCTGAGCATTTGAGATGATTGGGAGGCTACACTCTGCTGGGATAAATATTTCTTCTTTTGTGGGGGAGGGAGGGGAGAAATTTTCACTGAACCTGTCTGCCAGTATGTTTGCAATGTCTGTGGGTTCAGTGATTTTTGTATCATTTTGGACTAATTCTGAGCATATCTGGGAGTTTCCACCCAGATTTCTAACATAGCTAAAGAAGGCCTTATGATTGTCTTTTGAGTCCTTGGCGATTTTTCTCTCAAAGTTGGCCTTGGATGATTTTATGAGTGATCGTAGTTTTTTACTAGTATTGATCAGAAATGTCTTCCCTTTTAGGGATTTTGCTCTATCTTGTAGTAGCTTTCTCCTCTTGTTGTAAAGTTTGTTTATGGCTGGGGTCCACCAGATCAGGCGCTTGCCTTTGGTGGAAAGGGTCTTTATTTTATTTGGGATTGCTTGATCCATGCAATCCTGGAGGTGCTCGTAGAAAGCATTTGTAAGGGATTCAGCAGCGTGGGTTGTGGTTTCCAATGGCTCAGGGGCCTTGAAGGATACCACACCAGTCTTAAGAAGTGTGAAGTTGGCTTTTGAGAAGTTCTTCACTGTGGTCTTTTTTGTTGGGGGTGGGAGCGGGATGTGGATCTCCAGTGAGATTAGTTTATGGTCTGATCTCACCAATGAGGGATATACTTCCGGTGTGGAGCATTTTGTCCCCATCTTTGTGATGATCAGGTCTAGTATATTTTCACCTCTTGTGAGAATGGTGACAAGTTGTTTCATAGCATTTGGGTTTATGAACTCCAGGAACCTTTGGGCTAGGGTATTGGGGCTTGAGTAATGTTCCCAGTCTATGTTTGGGTAGTTAAAGTCACCCAATATGATGGTGTTTGGAGAGACATTTATACTCTCCAGTGTCTTCAGGAAGGCTGTGTGGGGTTCCTGAGTTTGAGAGGGTGGCCTGTAACATGCTACAAACTGTAGAGCAGTTTTGCCTATGGTTAATTGCACCTGAATGGTCTCTGATGCTTCGTGAGTTGCCACCAGCCTGGAGGTGTGGGTATCCTTGATGAATATGGATACACCCCCTCCTTTTTGTGGTATGGTCCGGGTTTTGGGGCCGGAACGCATGATATGAGGTAAAACCTGATAGTGCCCGGGTGCTCTCAGGAGCCTTGAACCAGGTTTCAGTCACAGCACAGACATCGATGTTCTCCATACTGAGGAGGGTTTCGAGGGCATGCATCTTGAGATTTAGACTTCTGGCATTGAGCAGCATTACCCTTAGTTTTTTTCCATTATTGTTTTCTAGGGCGGTGGGTTTAGAATTTGAGCCTTGACTAAAAAAGGCACTATGGGGGTGGCAAGAGCCTTTGCCAATATCCGGAAACCCAGGGGTGACAGGTGCAAGCCGTCCCTTGCGAAGCAGCGTGGCTTGTCAAGCATGTCATTCCAGGCAGACAGACATTGGATCCCCTTAGAATGACACCAGAAATTAAGCCAATTATTAAAACTGATCATTTTGTCTCTGTATTGTGGCATAATTCTTGGTGAAGGTAGGATACTGCTCAGGGTCAGGGTTATACCAGCCTGGGCTACATAATCTGAGAGCTCCTTTATGTCTCTTTTCATGTAGTCCAGGGAGGTATGTCTCAGGTCATTCACACCGGCATGGACAATGACTGAGTCATACTTGTACTCGCTGTGGAGTGACCTGAGTGCTTGTGTTATGTGGCGGATTCTAGCACCCGACGGGCAGCTTACTGTGACCCTCTCCTTGTTCAGTCTGGTGAGTGGGACGTCAGTGTGTCTGACTATGGAGTCACCTATGACAAGTGTGTCTGGCATTGTGTTTGGCCTTAAGGGCTGTGACTGATTTGCACACTGACTTTGTGATCTATGTGTTGCTTGTGTTATGTCATGAGGTGGCAGTTGTTTGGGTGTCTGCTTTGGAGGCCTCTGCTGTTTTGGTAGATTTTTGATCAGTGCCTCCGAGTATGTCTTTGTGTGTTTATGTGTTTGATTTGTAGTTGTGATAGTTCTATGTGAGACTGGGTTTATGATGTGTGTGGTTACCTTCTCCTCCTGTCTGGTTTTGCCAGTCCTGAGTTGAGAGAGCTCAGCCTCCAGTTTGGCTATATAATTGCATCTCTCGCATGTATTTGTGTTTTGTGGGAGGAGGAGAGGGTTGTCTGTGTACATGAGGCAATTGTAACATTGCCTCAATATTCCCAGATTCACCAGCTGAGCAGGAGAGGACGCAAGCAACTGACCCTTTGACATGCTAGAAGAAATGAAAAAGTTTGCTGTGTAACACAGTCAGAAAGGACCTATAGGGAAGTGGGTACTCAAGGGGGTTTTAAGCTAGTGAAGTACTTTGTATAATATAGAAGTGCTTTACCTGACTAAAAATGCTTTAGGAACAAGTGCTGAGCTTTACAGATAGAGAATAGACTGTTTAGATTACAAGTAGAGCAGTTCTAAGGGAAAAAATGAAGAGCAGACTTTACGGAGCCAGAAATAGTTTAACCTTGTTTAACCGGTGCTGCCCGATGGTGCTCTAGTGGTAACTCCGCTAAATGCAGAAAAGGCAATAAGTCAGTAGTACAGGCTAGCACACTTTAGTGGGCAGCCAAACAATTAAATTAAACAGCAAACAAACACTTTTCGACTTGAATTAGACTAATTTCGACTAAAATGTACTTTTAAGTGCAGATAATAAAAATGCAGTAAATAACTATGAAAACAGTTAAAGTTTGCTCTAGGTAAGCAGTAGAAGGTAAAACAAATATAAAAAACAGCAGGATACTTAATCAGGAAAGCAGTCGCTTTTCAGTTCTCTGTAGCCAGGAAGACTCAACAGGACCACGTGGAGCTGTGTCTGAGCAATATGGCTTCATTAAAATGCCAGAGGCAGATTTTAACCAGGGAACTTCAAAAGAGCTAGAAATGGTCCAAAATGACCAATTACTACAGCTTCTTGTGCTGAGGTCACTTCCCTCAAGGACAGGTAGGCTATTCAAGGCTCCCCACTCCCACTGGTGAGCTAAGAAACTTCCTTCTATCCAAGTAAGGCAATGGACAACACAGGAACTACAACACAGCCCAGGATACAGCAAGGCCTGTAAACTGGTCTAACTAGTTTAGGAGAGGCAGGAAAACAAGGAATATTTTTTTGGTTTTTCCCAGACTCTGGGATGACTGCATTCCCTGTGTGCTCTTAAGGGAAATTGTGCTTCATGCAGAGAGGCCTGCATCTGTACATTTATTTTAATTATTTATTTATTTATTTACCGGGAAATTCCAACTCGACACAGGTCCTTTTTCAGTGGAATTCCAGGAAGAAAAGCTCCAGAGAACAATAAATGAGCAACAGAGTACATAAAGAATAATTGAATATACATACAATAGCAAATAATACATACTGCAGCAAACATTAGCTATACATATAATATGAAACATAGTAATGAACAGATATACCAATATCTAGCTAAAGGCTAGTAATAAAGGTAGGATGTATATATAGATAGTACTAAGCTCTAACAGATACTGTTCTAAACTCATATACCTAAATCGTATATACAAATATTGCACTAAACTCAAGAAGATATAAAGCAGAAGCTCCATATGAAGGTGGAACAACTAAAAGAGCTAATGGGATGGAAGGGGAAGATAGAGGAGACTGAGTGAGTAGTATATGTGGTAGTGAGAGGAAGCTAGGTGTAAGTCAGTTGGACATGTATTTGGAGTTGAGATGAAGTGAGGTAGTTAAGCATGTTATAACAGGTCTGAGAGATTGAGTGAGGAGGGAAGGGGAGGGTAAAGGGTGAGCCAGAGCCTGCAGAGGAAGGAATGCAATGATCTGATGGTGTGAGGTATAGTGGCTAGGGGAGGGGAGAGGAAGGAGAGGTAAAAGGAGTATTACTAGTCAGGATTGGTGCATGGGCATAACCAGAGGCATTTTAAGTGAGTTTTTAGTTCAGTCCTGATATAATTACAAGAAGCTAGTGTGGTTATAGAGGGGGAGCAGATTGTTCCATAATCTGGATATGACGCTGGAGAATAGTGCTTCTCCTGCTGAGTTCATGGGTTTGGTCACTAGAAGTTTTGCTGCTGGAGTGTAGAGGTCTAGTGGAGCAGTAGGGCTGGAGAATGTTTTGAAGGGATGGGACTTTAAGAGGATTGTTTACTAACTTGTGGGCAATTGAGAGTTGATTCAGGTGAAGAAGTTGAGGGAGTTCAAGCCAGTCAAGTTCTCTCTGAGATACAGTGGTAGCTGTGATATAATGCACCAGTGGCAAACTTAGCAATTTAATTGTAGCAAGCCTTGAGCTTGTTTAGGTCTGTTTGTCTAAGGTAGGTAAGTATAGGAGAGGCGTAGAGTAAAGTGGAAATTAGGTGGGAATTGGCAGCAGAAATTCTGGCTGTCTTGGTGAGGAATTGTTTGTTTCTGTACAATGCACCTAGTTTTTTTGTGAACCAAGAGAAATGTGAGTGTCAAATCTGAGATTGTTATCAATCTCAACACCAAGTAGTTTGGTGTGTTCTGTTGGGGAGATGATGGTATTGTCTTTGGCTAGAATATTAAAGTGGGGGATAATTGGGTTAGATTTAGTGGGTTGGAAGACAAGGAATTTAGTCGTGCTTAGGTTGAGTAATAAGTGGGCATTAGATAGCCAGTTTTCTACAGATGAAAAGGCTTCCTGTGTGATCTTGTGAAGTTCAGGTATAGTTGGGGCTGAGCAGATGAGGATGGAGTCATCTGCATACCGTATAAGAGAAGCATGCTTGGTGGCTGTGAATAGATCATTGCTGAAGAGTGAGAATAGTAGGGCATCAAGGATGGAGCCTTGGGGAACACCGAGTGTTACAAGAAGTCGAGGAGATAAGTCATTATGCCAGACAACTGATTGTTGGCGGCCAGTTGGATAGCTGTGAAACCAATCAGTAGCTGATTGGGAAAAGGATAGGTTAGCGAGAACAGAGATTAGTAGTTTGTGTGAGACCATGTCACAAGCCTTGGATAAATATAAATAAATAAAGCTCCACAACCAGAGTATTGATGGAGGGATGAAAGCGCTAAACCTTATGGATTTGTTACAATAAAACGACTTTTTACAAACCTATTAAGGACTGGATGTGGAGCTTATTGTAAAGTCCTTGTTTGAAGCACTGTTTATTTTATTTGTGTTCTATTAGTGCTTACTCCAAACGGTTTTGTTTTCTAGATCCATAAATATAGCATAGGAGAACAGGCCATTATTTTTATGATGAAGGATAGCATTAGTGAAAGAGCAAGGTGGTAGTAGTGCTGTGGTATGGCCTGAAGCCATGCTGGGTGCTGGACAGGAGGTTATTAGCTAAGACATAGTCTAAGACTTGAGAATGGATGCATTTCTCAAGTATCTTGTAAAGTGGAGAAAGGATGACTATGGGGCGGTAATTGGAAAGTTCACTGGAGAAGCCACCTTTATGGAGGGGAATGATGTGGGATATTTTCCACAGTGTGGGGACATAGCTTTCTGATAAGGACTGATTCATTAAGATAGAGATTGGATAAGCTAGGGCTTCTGCTGCTATTTTTAGGTATTCAAAGGGGAGATAGTCAGCTGCAAGTTTTGTAGGCTTAAGTTTCAATAGAAATGTTTTTATATAGGAGGTAGGCATTGATGAAAAAGAAAAGACTGTAGGCAGAGTATTTGGTTTTGATGTAGGGAGGGTGGG
Organism: Protopterus annectens; assembly: GCF_019279795.1. Lineage (NCBI taxonomy): Eukaryota > Metazoa > Chordata > Ceratodontiformes > Protopteridae > Protopterus > Protopterus annectens. Next base: position 800,269,228 of record NC_056739.1, on the reverse strand, counting down.
TAGAGGGTTGTGTTGTTTAGTCAAAGACAGAATGGTTTCAGTAAAGTGTTTATTGAATGAGTCAGCAAGACTGCTGGAGGAAGGGGGAGTGATAGGTGGGTGGGTGCCTACTTTACCTGGGTGGAGAATGGAGTTTATTGTCGACCAGAACTACGTAGGGTTGTGATGGGAGGAGTTTAGGGCAGACTGATAATATTGGGTTTTATCTTCTTTTATTTGCTTTTTGACCTTGTTGTGCAACTCTAGGAATGGCAGTCTAGAGGAGGGGGGGTTGTTAAGTGCCAGTGTTCCCAGGCCTTATCTCTGATTTTCATTAGTGTCCCAGTGCTTTTTTGTAGCCAAGGGGAGTAGCGTGTTTTGATTCTGGCATTTCTTATGGGGGCATGTGAGTTTAGGATGTTTAGGAAGGGGCTGTTTAAGATGTGGACGGCTTCATCCAGAATGAGGTACTTTAGTGGTATCCAATCACATTTTTGAAGGGATGAGATAAAGGAGAGAGGGTTAAAGGTTACCCTATTTTGGATTTGCCTATAGATAATGGGTTTAGCAAACTTTAAGTGGTGTCTCAGAAGGAATGTTGGAGTGTGGTCTGGTAAACAGCCAGCTAAGTATGAGTGAGTCCTTTATTGACTGATATCCAGTCGAGAGTAGTATGTTTGGTAGAGTTTTTATTTATCCAGATAGGTGACTGTATTAGTTGAGAGAAACAAGAAGGTTTAGGTGCTGGGCTGGATGATTGTTACTACAAGATAGCCAGCGGATATTAAAATCACCTAGGATTATGGTTTCCTGGGGTAGGGAATGGTTAGCCCAGTTCAGGAGCTTTTCCAGGGGTGGGATGTTTTGGCCAGGTGGGAATTAAGATCCTATGGTGTTGATTGTTTTATTTGGGTTTAGTTTGAGGTTGGCATACAGGACTTTTCATTTCCAATGTGGAAGGCAGATGTGTTTTGGATCTGGATGTTGAGGTGGTGTTTAAACATTAGAGCCACACCACTCCCTTTCTTAGATTGTCTATCTACTCGAAGAATGTTATAACCTGTTGGGAGTATTTCCTCACTTTTGATGTGAGGTATATAAGGCTATGTTGCCATTTAGGTCATAGGTTTTATCGGTTATACTTCTGATATTTAGACACATGAACAGGAGGCCAGATGGCTTTCTGTTGGATGTTAGTTGTGAGAAGAAGCAGCTATTGGGCAGATTTTTAAGTGAGGAGTTGGTAATGGTAGGACCAGAGTTAGGGTGGATATCACCACCGAGAGCTAATTTAGATAGGGCAGTAAACATAAGTTTTATAAATCTGGTAATTAACCTGTCATATTTTAGGGATATTTTTTGTTTAAATGTAACAGGTGACTAGTAGTATGGTGGGTGTATTGAGATAGAGATTGTGATGGTATGATAAGTGTAATTAGTAGGTGGGTGATGGATAGAAGTGAGAGTAAGGGTGAAGTGATAGTGGTGGGGTTTGTCTATTATGGAGTTCTGGTAGGATGTAAGGTGTGCAAGAAGAGTGCAGGTAAGGAGTGTAAGCACATGACTGTGTCAAATGAGCAGATTGGAAGTGGGTGGGATACTGTGGGTGGCAGAGGAGATAGGTTAAAGTATTGTTCTGATTGGTTGCTGGTTATTGGGAGGGGTTAGTGTCTAGAATAAATCTAGATGTAGTGGGGGCAGGTGGAATTAGGGGGCAGGGTGGGGCGTGAAGTGAGCCCATGCGTAGCAGTGAAAAACTAAGCCTCAGAGGGGGTGAGTAGTAATACAAACTCTACTTGTAAAGTAAAGGAGAGAAGAGATGACAAAGTTTATTAAGGTTGGGAGTGTGTCTTCAAATTGATTTGTTTATTAGTAGACAGTTTATGCAAACAGGTAGGGCTCAAGTGATATAAAACTAAGGCAAACAGCACAGAAAGAGCTGCTTGAGGTTAAGTTTTAATCACAGAGAATAGGAAGGACCTGAATTAAGTGTATACTCTCTAATGGACAGTTAGGATTACTGCACAAGGTGGGGGGGGGCACAAGGCTCAAACAGTCAGTGTTATTAGCACACTGATAACTACTAAGTAACACAGCTAATGTTAAATACTGAGTGTATCCATTTATATTCCAAGTGAATGCCCCCTCCAGCATCAGTGGTGAGGATTCAGGCTCCTTGATTACTGGCCCAGACTGAGGACATCACAGACTATATCTGGCAAAGCAGTGTGGTCTGTCACCCATGTCTTCCCATGCTGACAGATACTGGATCCCTCTGGACTGATACCAGAAGGCAAGCCAACTTTTGAAGTCAATCATTTTTTTGTCTGTATTGTGGCATCATCCTGGGTGAAGATAGAATGCTGTGTAGGACTAGGGACATACTTGCCTGGGACACATAACCTGAGAGTTCAGTCATGTCTCTGTTCATATAGTCCAGAGAGGTACATCTCAAGTCATTCACCACAACATGTACTATGACAGAGTCATAAAGGTAATTGTTGTTGAGTGACCTGAGTGCATGCATGATTTGATGGATTCTGGCACCTGACAGGCAGCTGACCATGACTTGTTCCTTGTCCAGCCTGGTGAGGGGACATCTGTGTGTCTCACTTTAGAATCACCTATAACCAGGGCATTTGAGTTTGATGTGTTTTACCTTATGGGCTTATTTGCTGAGACACTGGTGTGTGTGTTGTTATATGTAGTGGATTCTATTTGCTTTGCAGAGTGTGCAAGTGGTTTGCACTTGGGAGGTCTCTGATCTTTTGGTAGGCTTCTATTGAGTACCTCCGCGTATGTGGGTTTATGTGTTGTGACCTTGTTTTGTGTGAGAGGTGATGTGTGTATGCTGACAACCTGTTTGATGTCTGATTTGTTGTTGCTTGAGAGAATTGATTCTAAATCCATAGTGTAATTGCATCTCTCACACATTGTATTTGTTTGTTTTAGGAGTAAGTGGATGTCAGTATACATGAGGCAATTACTACATTGCCACAGGATACTGGCTGGAGAAATGGTTGAAAACTAACTGTCCATTATGGCAGGTTTTTACCGTAACTACTATTGGTGAGTGGGCTATTTTGACCAGATTTTGCTCTAAGGTTAACAAAAGGGGCTTTATTCTATTGAGGACTAGAGATACAAACTATGGCAATGCTTCTCAGTGTGCAACTGAGTTTCCTGCAATACAGCAGGAAAGCTTGGGCGGGTTCACTAACAGATGTCTAGGACAAAATTGTCTTCCAAGGCATTTGCGTGTATACAGGGCACAGCTGAACCCCGCTGCATGGTGCGCAGCTATGTGCAAAGGCAAGGCTTAAATACAGGTGAAGTTAAACACTTTTAAGCTAAACTACCAATGGGAAGGCATACAATGAGCTTTCCTTCACTAATCTTCAACTCAGATGAGGCTCAGACTACACACTTCTGCCACCAAGGTAAGCAGGGCCCTCCTAATGTAAGATGGCTGGAATAGTGCTCAAGTTTAACAATACAGTCTAGTTTTAGCAGATCTGAATCCAGTCAGTGCTATATACTAGCTACTTAAAGCACCAGAAGAGCTTTTTTCAAGTGCAGAAAAATACAGTAAAAATTCCTGCTGACATTTTCAGTTGCAGTCTTATCAGTTGTGAAGTGCACAGTGTAAGCAACATAAATATATATGAAGTTCAGGGTTGTGGTACACTGGAGCATTCCCCTTACTTCAAGGTACAGTGACAAATATATACTAAGTTCAGGATGTGGTACTTTGGAGCATTCCTCTTACTCCAAGGTACAGTGATATAAATATATACTAAGTTCAAAGTTCTGGTACCTTGGAGCATTCCCCTTACTGCAAGGTACAGTGATGTAAATATATACTAAGTTCAAGGTTGTGGTACCTTGGAGCATTCCCCTTACTCCAAGGTACAGTGATGTAAATATATACTAAGTTCAAGGTTGTGGTACCTTGGAGCATTCCCCTTACTCCAAAGTACAGTGATGTAAATATATGTTACGTTCAAGGTCGTGGTACTTTGGAGCATTACCCTTACTCTAAGGTACAGTAATGTAAATATTTACTAAGTTCAAGGTTGTGGTACCTTGGAGCATTCCCCTTACTCCAAAGTACAGTGATGTAAATATATGTTACGTTCAAGGTCGTGGTACTTTGGAGCATTACCCTTACTCTAAGGTACAGTAATGTAAATATTTACTAAGTTCAAGGTTGTGGTACCTTGAAGCATTACCCTTACTCCAAAGTACAGTGATGTAAATATATACGAAGTTCAAAGTTCTGGTACCTTGGAGCATTCCCCTTACTGCAAGGTACAGTGATGTAAATATATACTAAGTTCAAGGTTGTGGTACCTTGGAGCATTCCCCTTACTCCAAGGTACAGTGATGTAAATATATACTAAGTTCAAGGTTGTGGTACCTTGGAGCATTCCCCTTACTCCAAGGTACAGTGATGTAAATATATACTAAGTTCAAGGTTGTGGTACCTTGGAGCATTCCCCTTACTCCAAGGTACAGTAATGTAAATATTTACTAAGTTCAAGGTTGTGGTACCTTGGAGCATTCCCCTTACTCCAAGGTACAGTGATGTAAATATATACTAAGTTCAAGGTTGTGGTACCTTGGAGCATTCCCCTTACTCCAAGGTACAGTAATGTAAATATTTACTAAGTTCAAGGTTGTGGTACCTTGAAGCATTACCCTTACTCCAAAGTACAGTGATGTAAATATATACGAAGTTCAAAGTTTTGGTACCTTGGAGCATTCCCCTTACTGCAAGGTAGAGTGATGTAAATGTATACTAAGTAAAAACATAAGAAGGTGCACCATAGGCCAAAATCTTGATAAAGATGAATCTCCAGTAGATAAAACACAGGTTTATTAGTATAAAAACACGAACAAACTGCAGTATGGTAAACTAACGCTTCATCAGACATCAAAGCAGCTTGAAAACCATCTGTTTAAATAGAAATAACACACAGATCATGTGCTTACACTGACAAATCAGAATAAGAACAGTAAAAGCACAAAATACAAATATTATAAAATCCTAAAAACACATGCTAGTGCCTTGTAGGTCTATTACTAAAAAAGTTCCAAGGACTGATCCATCATATATGACAGAATAATATACTTATTATACAATCTTGAAACCCATTCTAGTGCCTAAGAGGTCTATTAGCTTAATCTATCATTTATGCCAAATCTGTGGGCTTGTAACTTTAATATCCACTTCCCTTCTCTTTCTTCAACTTTGTTTTTAATGTCCCCTAACCGGCCAGTTCTACCTACCAGTTCAAGAACCTGAAACTTAAAGCAATGTGTAGGTCCTGATTCTTTTATGTGTTTAGCTAATGCATTGATGGTATTGCATTTGGCTATGGCATAGATATGCTCCCTGATTAGTTCCCGGTAGGGTTCTGGTTGTCATGCCTACATAGAAAATAAAACATTGCTGGCATCTGGCAATATATACTAAGCAATCAGACTTGCAATCAGCATAGCCTCTGCTAGTGTGAGGGTGTATAAAACAATCAGTGGTATCTATGTATCTGCATTGATTACATGTATGACAGGGATGGGTACCTGTTTTGGTAAGGGATCTGTGGGTGGTTTGTCAGCCCTACCATAACAAAGTAATCTATTAAGGGAAGACATATTCTTGTATGCTACCCTAGGTCTCTCATCAATGAGGTTCTTAATCTTATCATCTGCCATCAGAAGTCTCCAGTTATTGTTCAATATATTCAATACATATTTGTTCTTATTAGTATAGGGAATAACAACTCTGTGAACATCAGAGTTGTTCTTGGTTTTATTAGTAACTGAAAGGTCTCTGGGTCTGTTGATCAAGGGAGCTCCTACATCTTTCCTAAGTCTATCACTCATAGTAATATTTTCAAATACATGGTCAGGGTTATAGCCTCTGGAAATAAAATTCCTGGCTAATTGGGATTTATGTTTGTTATACACCAAGTCTTGAGATGTTAGCTTGGAGACCCTTAGAGTTTGGTTCTTGACAATATTATTGTGAACGTGTCTGGGGTGCATGCTATGGCGATGGAAAATTATTTCTCCAGCAAGATTTCCTATAGACTTCTGTTTCAAAACTATTGCTGCCCTTAATGATCTTAACATCTAAGAACTCAATTTCACCAGTAGCCTTAGAGCAGTCAAAGGTAAGAAAACTGGTCGTTCCATTCAAATAATCAATGAACAGTTGCAGTTGCTCCAAGCTGCCGCCCCATAACAAAAAGATATCGTCCACAAAACGATTAAAATATTTAAGATGTTCCTTGTATTCGAAGTCAGGAGTAAAAATGTATAGATCCTCCCATTGTGCCAGTACCAAGTTGGCGTAAGCGTTAGCACATGGTGTGCCCATCGCTACGCCCTTGGTCTGTAGATAGTATCTCTCCTCATAGCAAAGAACATTATTTTCAAGAACAATCTCTAAAAGGGACATGCATCTAGACACTAAATCACTGGGCATTTTCTTAGCACATAACAATGTTCTAACATATTCCATGCCTATGTCATTAGGTATTGATGTGAAGAGTGATTTAACATCAAGAGTGACAAGAATGTCTCCAGCATTGAACATAGAACTGCTAAAGGTAGCTAAATTTTCCAAAAAATGAGGTGTATCCTTCAAGATGTAGCTAATTCCCATAACAGTAGGTTTTAACATCTTGTCCAGATACATTGACAATGGTTCAGTTAACCATCCTCGACTCGAGACAATGGGTCTCAAGGGAGGATTCAACATGTCCTTATGTATTTTTGGTAAGCCTCTGAAAGATGGTACCAATGGTTTCTCTACTAGCATATACAAGTACAAATCCCTAGTTAAAACATTGTTTAACATCAAATCATACAATTGAGCATGTACACATTTAATTAGGTTATTCAACTCATAATTGGTGATAGAATAATAAGTATCCTTATCTGCTAACATATATTCCATCCCCCTGGAATAACTAGATTGATTTAAAACAACAATGGCCCCACCTTTGTCAGCTTGTCTAATAGCTATCAAATCATTATTGCTCATTAAAGCTTGTCTTTCTTCTATGGTTAAATTATAAAAATCAGCTTTCACATTCTTGTCATTATATAAATCAAACAAATCAGATTCACATGCCTGTTCAAAGGCTTCTAAAAGAGGATGAAGTTGTGGCATAAAACTAGAGGGTTTCTTGAATAGCATATGAGTCATAGTTGCATCAGTATTAATATTATTTGTGTCCTTGTTAAACATTAATTGTAAAGCTAAATTCCTAGTGAAAAACTTAATGTCAACAATAATGTCTGTGAGATCATTACAGCCTGCAGGTATAAAACTCAAGCCTCTGTTTAACACAGAGAGCTCATGTTTGTTCAGGACATAGTCTGATATGTTAATAACTAATTCGTAGTTTGTATTACCTTCTTTATGGGGTGAGTAATCTCTTCGGTGTTCTTTCTCTTCCCCGGTCTCCCTTGTGGGGACCAAGTTCTCTTGTCGGTTGGTCTGTAGGGAAGGGGAAAAGAAGGAAACCCTTCCCCTAGACCAAAACAGAGGCTTGAGTTTTATACCTGCAGGCTGTAATGATCTCACAGACATTATTGTTGACATTAAGTTTTTCACTAGGAATTTAGCTTTACAATTAATGTTTAACAAGGACACAAATAATATTAATACTGATGCAACTATGACTCATATGCTATTCAAGAAACCCTCTAGTTTTATGCCACAACTTCATCCTCTTTTAGAAGCCTTTGAACAGGCATGTGAATCTGATTTGTTTGATTTATATAATGACAAGAATGTGAAAGCTGATTTTTATAATTTAACCATAGAAGAAAGACAAGCTTTAATGAGCTCATGGAATAATGATTTGATAGCTATTAGACAAGCTGACAAAGGTGGGGCCATTGTTGTTTTAAATCAATCTAGTTATTCCAGGGGGATGGAATATATGTTAGCAGATAAGGATACTTATTATTCTATCACCAATTATGAGTTGAATAACCTAATTAAATGTGTACATGCTCAATTGTATGATTTGATGTTAAACAATGTTTTAACTAGGGATTTGTACTTGTATATGCTAGTAGAGAAACCATTGGTACCATCTTTCAGAGGCTTACCAAAAATACATAAGGACATGTTGAATCCTCCCTTGAGACCCATTGTCTCGAGTCGAGGATGGTTAACTGAACCATTGTCAATGTATCTGGACAAGATGTTAAAACCTACTGTTATGGGAATTAGCTACATCTTGAAGGATACACCTCATTTTTTGGAAAATTTAGCTACCTTTAGCAGTTCTATGTTCAATGCTGGAGACATTCTTGTCACTCTTGATGTTAAATCACTTTTCACATCAATACCTAATGATATAGGCATGGAATATGTTAGAACATTGTTATGTGCTAAGAAAATGCCCAGTGATTTAGTGTCTAGATGCATGTCCCTTTTAGAGATTGTTCTTGAAAATAATGTTCTTTGTTATGAGGAGAGATACTATCTACAGACCAAGGGCGTAGCGATGGGCACACCATGTGCTAACGCTTACGCCAACTTGGTACTGGCACAATGGGAGGATCTATATATTTTTACTCCTGACTTCGAGTACAAGGAACATCTTAAATATTTTAATCGTTTTGTGGACGATATCTTTTTGTTATGGGGCGGCAGCTTGGAGCAACTGCAACTGTTCATTGATTATTTGAATGGAACGACCAGTTTTCTTACCTTTGACTGCTCTAAGGCTACTGGTGAAATTGAGTTCTTAGATGTTAAGATCATTAAGGGCAGCAATAGTTTTGAAACAGAAGTCTATAGGAAATCTTGCTGGAGAAATAATTTTCTCCATCGTCATAGCATGCACCCCAGACACGTTCACAATAATATTGTCAAGAACCAAACTCTAAGGGTCTCCAAGCTAACATCTCAAGACTTGGTGTATAACAAACATAAATCCCAATTAGCCAGGAATTTTATTTCCAGAGGCTATAACCCTGACCATGTATTTGAAAATATTACTATGAGTGATAGACTTAGGAAAGATGTAGGAGCTCCCTTGATCAACAGACCCAGAGACCTTTCAGTTACTAATAAAACCAAGAACAACTCTGATGTTCACAGAGTTGTTATTCCCTATACTAATAAGAACAAATATGTATTGAATATATTGAACAATAACTGGAGACTTCTGATGGCAGATGATAAGATTAAGAACCTCATTGATGAGAGACCTAGGGTAGCATACAAGAATATGTCTTCCCTTAATAGATTACTTTGTTATGGTAGGGCTGACAAACCACCGCACAGATCCCTTACCAAAACAGGTACCCATCCCTGTCATACATGTAATCAATGCAGATACATAGATACCACTGATTGTTTTATACACCCTCACACTAGGCGTACTTATTTTTTCAGAGGCTATGCTGATTGCAAGTCTGATTGCTTAGTATATATTGCCAGATGCCAGCAATGTTTTATTTTCTATGTAGGCATGACAACCAGAACCCTACGTGAACGAATCAGGGAGCATATCTATGCCATAGCCAAATGCAATACCATCAATGCATTAGCTAAACACATAAAAGAATCAGGACCTACACATTGCTTTAAGTTTCAGGTTCTTGAACTGGTAGGTAGAACTGGCCGGTTAGGGGACATTAAAAACAAAGTTGAAGAAAGAGAAGGGAAGTGGATATTAAAGTTACAAGCCCACAGATTTGGCATAAATGATAGATTAGCCCTTAAACCTTTTTTAGCTAATAGACCTCTTAGGCACTAGAATGGGTTTCAAGATTGTATAATAAGTATATTATTCTGTCATATATGATGGATCAGTCCTTGGAACTTTTTTAGTAATAGACCTACAAGGCACTAGCATGTGTTTTTAGGATTTTATAATATTTGTATTTTGTGCTTATACTGTTCTTATTCTGATTTGTCAGTGTAAGCACATGATCTGTGTGTTATTTCTATTTAAACAGATGGTTTTCAAGCTGCTTTGATGTCTGATGAAGCGTTAGTTTTAACGCGAAAGCGCTTACCATACTGCAGTTTGTTCGTGTTTTTATACTAATAAACCTGTGTTTTATCTACTGGAGATTCATCTTTATCAAGATTTTGGCCTATGGTGCACCTTCTTATGTTTTTACTTTGCTGCTTTTATCTTATTTGAAGGTGCTTTACCCAGCAAGAGTTCTCTTTTTTTCATTTTTTCATAAATGTATACTAAGTTCAAGGTTATGGTACCTTGGAGTATTCCCTTTACTCCAAGGTACAGTGATGTAAATATATACTAAGTTCAAGGTTGTGGTACCTTGGAGTATTCCCCTTACTCTGAGCTACAGTGATGTAAATATATACTAAATTCAAGGTTGTGATACCTTGGAGCATTCCCCTTTTTCCAAAGTACAGTGACTAATATATTTTAAGTTCCACAGCATGGTACCTCAGAGTATTCCTCTTACTACAAGGTATAGTGACCTTGGAATTACTATAAATCAAATGCAAAAATGCTTTAATCACATTACAGCACATGCTGATAGTTGCTGTATACAGCTAGCATTTGCACTCTATTTTTGTATATGCAGGGCTCACAATTATGCATCTGTCACTTCTAATAGAAAGCCTGTGTCAAATCATACTGCTGATATTCATTTGCATACTGGCCTGTCATAGCAACTCTACAAATTCAGCAATGTTATGCACTTCTTCATGCATTCAGACCAACAATTATATCATTGAAAAGGAAGGCCATGTATAAAAGTTGCTCAAAAGATAATAGTATGTTTTTCTAGACAAACACCTATTGTGTCGTACTCTCCAACATTGGATTTTTTACTTTCTAGAACCATAAGATCACATCTGAAAGTATAAGGCTGTTTTTTAAACACCACCTCAGCAATGATGATGGTGAAGATGATCCAGTAAGTAATGGTAGTGATGTCATCCTCTCCTTGCTTGTGCTGACCAATATTCCTTTTTATATGATACCTGCTTTGATATAAGAACAGATACAGGAGTAGTACAATGCCATACTGAAGGAACAGTTGATAAGTATCCCTATTTATGAAATGGATTTTCCAGAGGATAGGTGAACTGATGTGTTTCTCTATGTACCTTGCGTTTAGGGGTGCAAATGAAAAGGAGAACCTATATGAGAACCTCTATTTCCAATTTTCTTCCTCCCTGGGGGAGGCCATAAATATAAATTATGATTATGGCTGGCAGTAAAATATGATTGAAAGTGCACCTCATGTTTTAAGAGAAATGTAACAGTCAAATGAAAAGATAGCAAAAATGGCCTTATGAACTGGAGATTGTCCTAACAATCTCTACCAGAGAAAAATTGCACATTTCCAACACATAGTCTTGAAAATCTCATAGAAATTTACACTGTGGTATGGTCAATGCAATCACGGGGAAATAACATACATTATTTTAATTTGGGTTTATAAGAGAATGGAAGCAGGTCATGACTAAAAGGGGTTCCAGGACCAGCATACTCACCCAGTTAACAAAATTAATCAAATGTTGCAGAAATTATTTTAAAATCACCCCCAGGTTAACAATATACAGCATTTTCTCTGTAGAAAGCCAATTACATTGCTTGCATAAGCACTGTCAGAATGCTAACAATCATTTAAAACCAGTTATACTGTGCTCCACTGAGACATTCTTGTTTTATAACCCCAAAAAAAATGAATGGGTCTGGAACGAAGCAAGTGTAAAACAGTGTAGTCCACAAAATGTAGAAACGAATAAAATCAGCAAAGTTTATTGTCCAACAGATAAGCGCTTCCGCTGTAAAAGCTTCTTCAGATCTTTAACAAATTATCAAACATTGTTTCAGATATATACAAGCCCTTAAATCAGTTGGCATATCAAATAGATTAAATGCTAATCAGCATCTTAAAGGGAAAAAACATTTGATAAGGCATAATATACCAAAAAATATATATATGCATAAAACGTATATATAAAATTCTACTAAAAACACCTGATCAAACAATAAACACAGAGAAAATTTTTAAAAGCAAAAAATAAAAATCAACAAAAAGTTTTATATATATATATATATATATATATATATATATATATACATGAGTTCCCATACTTGCTTGTCATATTAACTCTCCAGCTGAATCAGTGAGCTGTTCATGTACTTGCATGTTTGGACAACACAGTGGTCACCTCACAGCAAGAGGTTTCCCAGTTTGATTCTTGGAGGGGTGTCATGCAGAGTGTGCATATCCTCACTGCGGTTGTGTGGGTTTCGTCCGGGTGCTCTGGTTTCCTCCAATGTTACAAAGACATGCCTCTGGAGCACTTCTCCCCCTGCCTCCACTGAAAATTGGCTTCATTCTAAGTCGGACTTTCCAGGTAAACAAATGTTTAATAAATAAATAAATAAATGTAAGTCAACACACAAAAACAGAAAAGTGAAGGATGCAAGAATGGGACAACCTGTGAGGAACAGCACAATCTGGTTAAAAAGAGTGGGAGAGATGGGTGATGAACCCACTATGTATGGGAACATTTTGGGACAGGGGGCTTTGGGGTGGCAGATATAGTTGGATATGCAAGAGGATAGGAAGCCCCTAGGAGAAAATGGGAGCTAAACATGGTAGTGGACTGACTAGTTAGCAAAAAAAAAAAAAAAAAAGAGAGAAAAGAAAAAAGTAGGCCTATAGAAAGTATGGGGTAAGAAAGGGTAGAAAGGAGAAATGCAAGAAATGCAAAGGTCAAGAGCACACGAGTAGAGGTTGTTAAAGGAATAGAGGCAACTGGTATGGCAGAGATAAAGGCAAACAGAAGAAGTGAAAGATGCAGCTGTGAAACAGAGGCAGACAGAAATAATAAGTGGTGAAAGTGAGCCAAAAAGGAGAAGACCATGCACACACTAACACAATGAAGGGAAGAACAGAGTGTATAGGGAGGAGCATTCAGTCAGAAGAGAGGGGCAAGTCTGAAAGTGAAAGAGCAATGAAAAGGTTAGCAGGAAGAGTGCAGGAGGGATGAGAAATGGATCAGATACATCTTTGAAAATGATGTAACCATCAACTAGCTGTATACTTGGAAGACATAATGCCCCTTAACTAGCTGAAATTCAAGCCTGCCCTTTTAAAGGAACATCATATCATTCGGTCTAAGCAGAGTACTTTAGAAGATAATACTGCAGTTGCACAAGAGAGGGAATTTGATTTACTTCTTATACATAAAAAGAGAATGTGGCAGATGTACAAAAGGCAACAATACTGTACTATACATAACATATCATTTTTGAACATTACTTCTGAACCAGAACTAACTTAAGTATCAATATTTCTCTGACCTTTGTAATGCAGAGGATACTAATGTTTCAACATTACCCAATTTATTTTTGCTGAATTCGGTTTTTATAAGGAGTGGATTGATTTCAAGATCCTGAATTATCAGTAAGGTTTCTTTCATATTGCTATCCAGTCTTCTGTGGTTCTAACTCTTCCTAAACCTCAGGAAGTTTATGGGACATTTTATTTCTTCTTACTTCACCCTGCCAGAATGGCGTTGGATATTCTTTTTATTTACAGTTGCTTGACAATCAACTTTGAGTGTTTAATATGGTGTTGTCAAAATGGCTATTAGAGTTATGTGTTAATCCAGATAAATATGTCTTGTTAAATGCATTACGAAAAAAGGTGATGAGTTAGATTTGTTCAGCTGATGTCCCATTATCATACTATAAAGTGTCAGCCTGCATTTTCTTTCTGTCATTGTATTTCCAGATATTTAGTAATGAAGTACCTAACCTGACATCTATGAATATCTTGTGGTAGATTTGGAAATATATTATGAAAACTGATCAGAGTAATTTTATTGAGCATAGATTTTAATAAGTCTTATGATTCAATTTTGTATAAAACATTATTTTCACAGTTTTGTCATTTAAATTTGCATTGTTATTTAGTATCTTGCTTATATAAAGTTTACACTGATTCACATGCTTGCCTTACAATGAATGGTCATTTGTGTGCTGAATCTCATATTTTGAACGGCATTAAACAAGGTTACTCAATTAGTTCCTTTCTGATTGCTATCTGAGTGAATAGAGTTACATATATTTGTCTTCCTTTCCGAACCTTCTGTTGCCATAGCAATGCCTATACTACACCATTTCCTGTTCCTTATGCTGATGATTTAGTTTTTGTATTGGCTTATTCTTCCTTAATGACATGTTTTATGTTGTGTTTATTGATTTCAATTATTTAACTATTAATAACCTAAAGAGTAGTGGCTATGGACCCTCATCACCCATCTTTCTTTTTATTTATGTTTTTATGGCTCCCATTCCAATCTTAGGTATTGTTTCTGGGAGATCACATGACTGGATTCTGTGGCTATCATGCACAGTTGAAATGAGGTCCACTATCAAAAACTGGCTTTACTGCCACACATCTTTTAGTAAAAATGACTTGTGTAGTGCAGTATCGTGAGTCTAGCTTCATCTACAGCAACTGTGTATCTGTTCCAAGAAGATTTGAAGACAATGTCATTGGAGTTATAGTTTAAGCTCTTTGGTGTTTTAGTTTGAACCCAGTCAAGATGAGTCTCTTATATTCAAAAGAAAACATGTGGGGTGGTTACAGCTGAAACAACTGATTTTATTTTTATTTTTCTCTGTGTTACAGAAGTAAGTGACAATACTATATATAATTTGTCTTCTTCTTCTTCTTCTTCTCTCGGCTTTTCCCGGTTAGGGGTCACCACAGCGGATCACCTGTCCGCTCATGATTGGCAATGGAGTTTTACAGTGTTGAGTTGCCAGCCCAGCACCCAACCTTCCACAGAAGGCACACACACACACACACACACACACACACACACACACACACACACACACACACACACACACATACATACACTCTCACACCTATAATATGCTTTAAATCCAGAGCAACTGACTGTTCTAAAGCTCAGACTGAACTTTATTCCATCAAGGAGAATGAATTTGAGTGGGACTCTTTTAGACGTAAAAATGTTTTGCAGAAAATTAAATTTAAATTATGTTTTTTCTGATGTTGTTATGACTGAGAAAACTTTTTGTAAACCGAGTACTATAACCCCCAACCTTATCAATACCATTCAGGTTTTTGAGAAATCATGTGAAGATGAGATTAGGAAATTGGCAAATAGGAAACACAATTTTCCTTATTATAATCTTACTAGGGTACAGAAAAAATGTATTGAATGAATTACATACTTTTAAACACCTGAGGTTCATGAAAGCTGATGGGGGGGTTAGTTATAATTGAACAGACTAAGTGTGTTGAAATTATGGAGCATATGTTGGCTAATACTGAGGATTATCTTCCTGGCACCAGAATTTTCATCAATGGTTGTTTTAATTCTAACTGGACACATCTGAGTTGTTCATGGATGGTTATGTTACTTTTGAAATCTATGACTTTATGATTATTGAAGAACCCAAAGTCGGGACCCTCTTTGGAATCCCAAAAATACACAAAAATCCTTTGGTTTCTCCCTTTTAGACCTATTGTCTCTTCCCCTCAATCTGTTACTTTAGGTATTTCTTTAGTTCTTGATCATGTTTTGAATCCCATAGCCCAGGAGATGGATTATTATATCTGGGATTCAGGGGACTTTTTAAACAAGATTAAAGACTTTAGTGAATGGTATAGTTTTGATAGCAAAAAGAATGCTATGTTTACTCTTAACATTAATTCTCTTTTTACCAGTATTCCTCATGATACGGGAATTGAATATGGTAGATTATATTTGAGCAATTTTACTAAATTTAACAATGACAATGTACATGTTTGTTGTGTTCTTTTGGAACTTTTGTTAAATAATAATTTTTTATTGTTTAACAACACATTTTACAAACAACTGAAATACGTTGCTATGGGGTCTGCTGCGGAACCAGCATACGCCAACATTGTTCGTGGATGGTGGGAACAAACCATTTTAAAACCTCTTTTTTCTTTTTACAAAATAGTTTTTTATGTTTGTTACATAGATGATTTTTTTTGGGGGGGTTGAAGGGGGACAAGACAATGTATATGATTTTGTAAGAAATATCAATGGCTGTTCTGAGTTTTTACAGTTTACTTTGGGAGATGTTGGACTAAAAGTAATTTTGTTGGATATAACACTTACTTGGATTTCTGATAAGGGGAAATTTATTAGTGAAGTGTACAGGGAAAGCAGTTTTGTGAATGGGTACCTTCACTATTCAAGTAACCATCCTAAACTTATGAAAAACAACATTCCTAAGGGACAATTTATTCGAGCATCACGGATGTCCTCAGATGAAAACATCTTTTATAAAGAAATAGAATTCATTAAAAATATGTTCTTGGAAAGGGGATATAGTATGTATGTGTCACATTCATTGGCCGAGGAGATAAAGGGATGTAGAAGTTTAGATTTTCCACCTATTTTGTCACATGGATTTGTTCCTAAAGCTGTTAACAATACATCCATTTCTTCTAGAAATTATGGGTCATCTTGTTGTTTGGACATTATAGTTGATAGGACCAATATTGTTTCCATCATTAATAAAAATGGGGTCATTTTGAAAGGGAATTCTGAATTAATTAAAATTATTGGACATAAGCCCAGTTTTGTTTATAAAAATACTTTTAACATCAAATGTATGTTACAAACAGATTGTTTTTGTCCTACTTTAAGGACCTTGACTTCCAAGAGCAACGGTATGTATAAGTGTGGGTTTTGTCATTTTTGCAGGTTTATATTAGGGGGTCCTTACATTGAGCTACCTCATTTAAACCAGACTATACCTATCAATGGGGTTTTTAACTGCAAGACTGAAGGGATAGTTTATATTGCAGTTTGTTCATATTCTTTAGAGTTTTATGTAGGAATGTGTACCAGATGTCTTTATAATAGGATTAGAGAGCATATGTATTGTATAAAAACTAAGAATTTAAACAATGCTTTATGCAAACATACATTAAAATATATATACATAGCAAATATACACATATATACATATATATATATATATATATATATATATATATATATAATATATACACACGTATATATATATATATATATATATATATATATATATATATATATATATACACACACACACACACACACACACACACATATATATATATATATATATATATATATATATAGAGAGAGAGAGAGAGATAGCTTCTCAATTTAATAACCATTTTACTAAATCCATCTTAGCCCTGTCCAGTCAAATAACCAAAAGCAGTCTACCTCAATCACAACCTAACCTATCCCACAACACCCCCTCTTTCAGCCAATCACCAGTGCCCACCTCAACTATCAAAAAACTCCTCCTAAAACTAAAGCCAACCACACTGGCAGCTGATAACATACCTGCTGCATACCTATAAATGGCTAGTGACTCCCTATCATATCCTGTCTCCATCCTTATGAACCGCTCCATACTAGAATCCTACATACCCAAACTCTGTAAAGTATCTCACATCATTCCTCTCCATAAAGGAGGTAATTCTTACGAATTCTCCAACTACTGACCTATTGCCATCCTTTGCCCCTTATCCAAAATTCTTGGGAAATGCATCCACTTGCAAGTGATGACATTTCTTAACACACACAGTCTACTATCTACCACACAACACGGTTTCTGTCCACATCACAGCACTACCACAGCCCTTCTATCCTTCACTAATTATATAAACCTTCACAGGAATGATAACAAATATGTATCAGCCATTTTCCTAGACCTCTCAGAAGCATTTGATATGGTCTCCCACTCCATTCTACTAGACTCACTAACATCATTATCCTTCACCTCCTCTACTATAGTCTGGTTCAGAAGCTACTTGTCTGACAGGCAACAATCAGTCCAGTAGAAAGGAACTCTGTCTACACAACTTCCAACCACCATAGGTGTCTCACAGGGCTCTATACTGGGCCCGCTGTTCTCTAGTTTCACAAATAACCTCAAAGGCTCTACACAACATGCCACACTCATACAATATGCAGATGATTCAACTCTGATCTGCTCCGCCTCATCTCCCAGCACCCTACATACACTCACTCAAGATACCTTTATCTCAGTAGAAAAATGGATATCAGGTATCCAACTAATTCTAAATCCCAAAAAGACAAAACTGCTACTATTTACCCCTAATAGATAAAAAAAACTCTCCTTTATCATAACATCTAAGGAAGGCACCACCATATCCCCTTTTAACCACACCAAACTTCTGGGCATTGAAATAGGCAACAATCTCCACTTTGATTTTCACATCTCACATACCATAAAACTAGTACACAAAAAACTAGGCTCCCTATACAGGCATAAGTCCTTTTTCTCACAAAAAGCAAGAGTCACTCTTGCACAAAGCCACCTCCTCTCAACTCTATTATACACAGCACTAATCTTTACCCAAATCAGAAAATGTGACCTAGACAAACTAGAATCATGCTACAATAAAATAGCCAAGTTTGCTACTAACTCAACCTATAGAACCCATCACTGTGCTGCACTAAAAGAACTAAAATGGCTCGAGCTACCACAGCTACTTAACTATCACCAGTTAGGCACAGCCTACAATATTCTCAAATATCCTGAAAAAGCCCTCATTAACCAACTTACTTACTGTCTATACTGCAAACCGGTACCTAAGATCTAGTGAAAAATATCTCCTCTCCATCACCAAGGCTAACAATAATGCAGGGAAAGTGCTCTATTCCCACACCATTGCCAGAAATTGGAACTCTCTTCCCCTATCTGTGTCCACTGCCCCCTCCATATCTATATTCAAAAACTCCCTCAAATCGCACCTTCTTAGTACTTAGGCTCTGATCACATGCTGGATCTCCGATCCCCTATAGACTTGGT
Organism: Protopterus annectens; assembly: GCF_019279795.1. Taxonomy (NCBI): domain Eukaryota; kingdom Metazoa; phylum Chordata; order Ceratodontiformes; family Protopteridae; genus Protopterus; species Protopterus annectens. Next base: position 800,250,356 of record NC_056739.1, on the reverse strand, counting down.
CATCTGAAAGGGTACTTTTAACTGTAGAATCTTACTTGATATTTTTTCTTCTCTTACCAATGTATAACTGACATTGTCTTTTTACCTATGTTCTATATCTTTTGCTACCTGGAGTGTTTTATTAATTTCTTGCTGTTATATTACTATGCTCAGCATACATGATAAAACCTGTTTTGTGCATTATGCAGGATGTACTGTAACTGACATTGTCTTTTACCTATGTTTTATATCTTCTTTTATCTGGAGTGTTTTATTAATTTCTTGTTATATTACTATGCACAGCATACATGATGTAACCTGTTTTGTGTATTATGCTGGATGTACTGTATTTGTATAACTTGATGCTGGAGCTTTTCTCCCCGGGCCTCCGCCGAAAATGGACCTGGTCCAGTCAGAATTTCCCAGTTAACAAATGTAAAATAAAATAAAGAAAGAAAATAAATAAATAAAATGCTCTGGGTTTAAGAAATGTTTGCCATATTAGAAAAAGTCTCTGATGATTTGAGAGGGGGAAGTTTTAGAAACCTTATAGAATAAAGAGAGACATTACGGCAATTAAAGTTAGGGGTCGAACATACACCTGGTATGAATAAAACTATTAACAATGTGTTTTTTTTTAAATAGAAAGTTGAAAGTATACAAATAATTTTTAATTCAGTGTGAACTTTTTACTTATATTTTATTGTTGTTTAGTTTTCCTTAAGCATATGTTTCTTTAAATGGAGCATTTTAATTAATCAATTTGATATGTTTATTGGCTTTCTGTGAGAGTATATATGGCTGCTTTGAACTAAAAAGATTTTTATGATGAAGTCTTGTTGGACGAAAGTGACAATAAACTTTGCTTTTCACTAAAGACAGTGATTTTTTTTCTGTGGCGGACCTCACATTACCATACAGTATTTTTTTATCGTTTTTGTTGGTTTTTACTACTCCGTCCACTTTGGTCCTTTGAACCTCTCACTTAAGTTGCCTTACAGTGTCAGTATTGGAGTATTAATCCTAGTGCTGGGTATAAAAATCGAACCCACAGTATTTTAATGATTCCGTCAGCAGAGGCAAGTACATTAACTTCAGGAAGGGCTCTTCACTGTTGCTGTAAGAGTTTCTGTCCTATTTTGGGACTGTACAGTGGATATGACATAACATTTATGATTTATGATGGGAATTACAAGTCAGGAAAGTGTAAGGAAGTCCCATTTGCCAAGTGCCAAGCAGGATGACTAATGGATTACTGTAGGCTGCTGTTAGCTCTACATATGTAAAGACATGCCAGTTATAACACTGTGTAACAGGAAAGTATTCATGTTAGATAGTGCAGAAAAGACTGAAGGCTTATTGGTAAATCAACAATGTCCTATTCCGTTTGTTTTAATCATATTTATGAGCAAGTGTGATAATGAAGCAATATAAACTACAAATGTGATGGCATGTAATTCTTATGCAACTTCAACTGTCAGTAAATTTCTAAAACTAAACAGTATCAAATATTTAATTTTGCTGCAGTATTGCAATATAGCCTCTGTGCTATACAGTGCTTTCTTTTTGATTCACTTTATAAAATCTGGTATGGGGTACTTCAAATCAACACAACTGCTATTTTGTTAATGGCATGCTTTCAAAATTTTAGATTTTCTTTGCATTTTGTTTTTAAGGATATGCAGGAGCTAAACAGCTCCCCCTACCTTATGTTTTCCCTCCCAGAAAGCACAGCCTGCTTATCAAAGCATATCTATAACATTTTATCTAAGACATTTTTTGTGTAATCACAAAATATTTAAAAACATTCATCTAAGACACATTTCATCAAAAACATATTTACTTGAAACACATTACATCTAAAACTTCATATACAGCAAATACTTCTCCAAAATTTATATTTTTGAGGGGGGAGGGCAAACCCCTTAACCCACCACAGCCCCCTTACTTAAAAATACTAACTCCACAGTCATACAATCATGAGGAGAACAGAAGGCTCTTTACAAAGTGAATCACTGTTGGTGTCCAAACACAAACTTTTAGACATACAACGCAACAGCGGGCGTTAGCAAGGTACAAATACTGATCAGTAGTCATTTGCATTGTTAAGTCCAATGATTCAAACCACACCAGCAGTGATTTTCTATGGCCTTACACATTTTTCTATCAAATGCAATTCAGTCATTTATGTTCCTGATGAAATGTGTAATAGATAAAATGTTACATATCCAAAAAGTGTCAGAATTGATCACATTTCATCTAAAACACAAATGGCTGAATCATGATTGATAGAAATGTGTATAAGGCTATAGAAAATCATTGCTGGTGTGATTTCGGGTTAAATGTGTATTAGATTAATTATTTTAGATATTTTCTGGTTAGATGAAAAGTAACTTAGAAAACAGACTGATAGACACACACGTGCTATATCAGTTAAACTACATATTTCATCAAACATCTATCAGCATTCTTCGGCATCAGACATTTATCATTTACTACCAGACTACCTGTGGCATCAGTGCCTAGATCAAATTCACATTAGTCACATCAACTTTTACAGTCTATACCTAAACAATAAACACAAGCAATACCCATAAAATTAATGAAAAAAGGTCCTACCAAAACATTACACTAAGAAACTTATATGTAAATTAAATCAAGACCCTAAGTCCAACAAAAAAAATAAAACTTGTTCTAAGCACTATGCATAAACTTATAATTTTATTAGCCTAAAATAAAGCTAATGTTGCCTGACTTCTGATTGCAAAATCCCATGGGTCATGGTCAAATGTAATATTTCTTCTTCCATTGAGCTGCTTGTACTGTGAGCATATAAGATAAATAGAAGGTCAAAGAGTAGAGGGATATATGAGCGGCCTTAAAATCAGACAGATATTCAGGGTAATGCAGGCTTATATTACTAAATGCATAAGATGTATATGTAGCAAGAACCATACGCAAAAGCATTGGGTAAACAGTTTTTCTTGCATAAATGCTTTATTACAGTGGTTTCAAATACAGATCCACATTAATGTTATGACAAGGGGGTTCTAAAAGTATGTGTTCAATAATCTTGCAGTAACACTGAGTCTTGTATGTTTAACATTATTTATTTATTTATTTATTTATTTACCAGGAAACTCCAGCTGAGCACAGGTGGCCTTTTTCAGTGGAGGCCTGGGGAGAAAAGCTCCAAAGTATCATATTTAATGCAATCAGTATTTACAATAACAGTTTTTATAATGCAGTTTCATTTTCCTTCATAACTATCAGAAAATGACATCACCTCAGTCTAAAAAGATGCAATTCAGTAAGAGCAGAGCACTTCACGAGTGTAAAAGTTCCTATGAGGACAATGGAATATTCCATAATGAAGCAAATGGCCCTTAATAACTAGTATTATAATGCAACACAGTACCTTTCAGTTATGTGGTTTCTTCAGGAAAATAAAAAAACACTTTAGTCCTTAATACATACCACCTGCATGAAACTTTGATAAGCAAAATAGTATAACTGCGTACTTTCTCAGGAAGGAAAATAGAGCATTTCATTAAATATCTGAAATAGAAAATTGCTAAGATAAAGTGAGGCAATTCACATAATGTTTCAGTAAGCTAACAAAAAGGAAGTATACAAAATCGATGGATAAACTACTTTCTGAGAGAGTTATATGATCCATTGAAATTTCAAGGCGACTGAGTTTTATGACCATTCCCACCTTGCCAGGACGGACCCTTAAACTATATCCCCTTTCTGTAGGAGTGCAAAGCCAGTTAAGCCCCCACAGCAAATGTCCGGGACAGCCAATTACCTAAGTTCTGTCTGAAGGATAATCTATGGGCCAGTCTGGACCAGACATATGGTAACATGATGTGTGATGCATCTCTCTCCATGACATTTTGTATATTTGTTGGTTAAGATTTAGTTCCCCATTTCTAGTATTTATGATACTATTAGACTTGGGTACATACAAGAGATCCAGAACAACTGGATCTCTAATGGCAAGGAAAGCAGAGCATAGATCCCCCCCCCCTCCAATAGGGTTGTTGTTGTTGTTGTGTCTTTCGGCTTTTCCCAGTTAGGGATCGCCACAGCAGAACTTCGGTCTGCTAATGATGGACAGTAGATTTTTACGTGCTGAGTTGCCGGCCCTGATGCACAACCTTCAACGAAGGTACACCCATTCATGCATGTCTCCACAGAGAAGATGCTCTAGCTGAGAATCGAACAGGACAACGTCTTACTGTGAGGTGACAACACTACCACAGCACCACCACCGCAGAAACATTTGAAATGTCTGGACCCACTAGAGCGAGTCCTGAAACATGGAGGCTGAATGGCTGAAACAATGAGCTTGTATATACTAAGTCCAAGATGTCATTTCTCAGAACACTCTCTTTTCTCAGAGGTATGGTGACCTCAGAGTTGGTTTATTTAAATTTGGGAGTGGGGGGCACAATGGGGTTTGACCCTCCTTGCAAAAAGATTATGTTATCTAAAGTTGTGCTGGTGGTTAAATGAGTGATTCTGAAGAAGTCCTAGTGTGCAGGGATGAAAGCACTCAATCCATTCTATTATTTTTAAATAAAGCTGTGTTTTAAAAAACTTTTAGGCTCCAAATCCATTGCTGACAGCAGCGATTTAGTTGGACAGCTTGGTTGTCACATTATTATTATCAAAAAGAAGGACTTATCAGGTCATGCTGCAAGGTTCATGGCATTTTCATTTGGATGCTGATGGAGTGGGGCTGTGTATCAAATGAAACAATATCACATGTTTTAATTTCATTTGTGGCCATTATGGGACATCATCACACTTTTTAATTTCATCTGTGGCCATTTTCAGTGCACCAGTTATTTATGTGCCTAAATTCTTGCTTAAGTGTTAGAATATTAGAGGGGGGATGATAATAATTCTCAACTTACAGTTGTCTTCAGACTTAACCAGAGGTCTTGGTTTCCTTTCCAGTCTGGAGATAAGAAATGTAACTGCAGAACATGAGGGGTCTCAAAACTGAGCCCTTGGGAACACCACTAGTCATATTCACACTGGGTGGGTTCTGTCTTTTAGCCAGATTGCTTTTCATTTTACCACATAAGAATCACTTTTCACAGTGTTAAATGTGCTTATTATAGCAGCACAGGGTACTGTGACAAATGTCTTGGCCAGGTCAAGATACACTGTGTAAACAGCATGAACACTGTAAGCAACCTGTCACAACCCTCTCAAGGAAGTTAAGTAGGTTCATTAGGTTGGATTTTTCCTTGACAAAGCCAAACTGCTGTGTATGAAACCCAGTGAGATTTTGATATCATAGTGTATAAGCTCAGTTGTATTACATTCCATGGGTTTGCAGGTGAGACTTGTCAGGCTGTTGGATTTATAATTCCTTGTGCTGATGGTATGGCCTCCTCTGTGGAGTGGCATCCCCACTTCTCCATTTCAACTTTCAGGGATAAAACCTGTAGCTAAATTTAGGTTAAAGAGTTTGAGGAGAGGTTTTCCCAGGGCATGCTTATAACTGTTTATTAAATAGCCAGGTATATTGTCAGGCCTCATGAAAGAAATATTTTTGGTCTTAGAAAGAGCTGACATTACATGTTCCTTTATGATAACAGTTCTTATTTTTCCTCTGCAAAGCCAACAGTCAATGCATCCTGGTGACCCCTTCCTTCCTCAGGTCTAACTATCCTAAAATCCCCGAGACTCAAACTGTCAGAGATGGGGCCAATGAGGAGCTTAGGCCATCCTATGACCATGTGTCATCACTGCCATGGAAGGTACTTCTGTGAAGACCTAAAAAATAAAATTTAATTACTAGAAATTCACAAAGCTTTCGGGTGAAACCCTTCTTCAGTGCAATATAAATTACAACTATAATACAACTCATTGAATACAAAGTAAAAGACACACCCAACCAATCAAGTTTCACAACAATAAAACAATAAAGCACACTTATTAAGCTCTTACAACTAAGTGAACAAATATAGAGCGATTAAACAGTCTCTTCAGAAAGTTATTAAAATGATCATATCATTAACTATTTTATATATATATATATATATATATATATATATATATATATTTTTTTTTTTTTTAACGATTATATACTAATAAGTAAATATAAAAAACAGCATGCATATAAAAAGTAGTATGTATATATAATAAACATACAGTATAACAGCACCATAAACAATCATAATTTAGTTTGTTTTTCTCTCAAAACAGGTTTAATGCTGACAGCGGCATAAAGGCCAGGAACTTTGTCAGCATTACATATAAGAATCCATGTATATTCTGCTACCTCTAATCTGTTATTTATATCGCCCACTCTGATGTTTGGTAAAAGTACTTGCACTACTCTAAAATAAAATTTGTGTTGTAAACCTTTCTCAATGCAGTGTTTAAATAACACATTTGTTATAACACTTCTTATTTTGAATATATGTTCTGTCTAGATAAAATGCTGGGCAGACTAAACAAGTTGCTAGGTACACAATATGGTGCAGGCTACAAAACAGTTGATTTCAAATTTTCTATGTGTAACAGGATGTATAAAAATGTCTCTTTAGCTATATAATTACAATTTACACAATTGTAACAGGGAAAGGAGCCTTTCTTACAATTATCCATGAGCTTCTTGGTATTATTAATTTCCTTATAGCACAGTCTTTGTTTAAGTTTTTACCTCTTCTGTAGGCAAATGTGTTATTATTCTGCTTTTCTACCCAGTTCAGGATGTGCATGTAAGATAGTCCAATTATTATGAATGATGTTCAAAACACTTATGTTTTAACATTAAATCTTGTAATATAACCAATAGAATTATTTCCTGTCTGTTCTTGCTCATTAGTCCATGAATATCCATTGTGCATGAAGTATGGTCTAGCTACTTCACCCCTCTTACTGTCTACATATTTCCTTGACTATTTTAAAAGGGTATCACCATACTGTCTCATTTTAAATTCTTTTTGCATCTGCTGATTATATACCTGATTATTTGTGTTCAGTCTACTTAATCTAAAATACTGACTTCTAACAATCCCATTGAACACATGCTGTGGATGCATAGTTCTCCTATGCAAGAATATATTTGCTTGCACATCTTTTTTATGCACACTTGTTTGTATATTACCTCCCTCATTACTTAAGCTAATATCCAAGAAGCTTATCTTTTCTTTAGAGAAATTCATCTTAAACTTGAGAAAATCAGTAGTAGTGTTAAGATATGCAACAGAATCCAACAAACTCTGTTCTCTTCCTGTCCAAATCAAAAACACATCATCTAAAAAACATTTGTAGAAACTGACAAATTGAGCATATTCATTAGAGGCATTATAAACATTAGTAACATCCCAACAATTCAAGGCTAAACTGGCACATGCATTTACAACAGATGTACACATCAGTTTACCTTCAAAATGTTGATGGCTGGAACGTTGAACCCGCTTCTGTGAACTCCAAACTGCACCTTCTTAAAACCTCGAATGCTGATGTTCCAAACCACAAACTCACGCCCACATTTTGACCCATGTTAGCACTTGTTTGTAGTACGGCGTGGTTGTAAATGTCAACGTTTAAGGTTTTTTCGAATTTGTTAAGTTTCAGCGGTTTGGGTTTCATGGAAATGTTTCAGTGGTGTGGCCGGTTAGATATGTACAGTTGACATTTTAAAGGTACACCGCACCCATCACTACTTCAGATAATTGATGGTACGATTGATGTTCAAACAAAAATATGTTGCTGATTAATACAATATCTAATAGAGGGCACATAGTTTCTATTTATCTCCCCATAAGATCAGTACTAACACATAAAAATTCCCTTATCACATCAATCCCATACTCATTTGGTATCACTGTAAACAAGGACATTAAAGAAATGGGATTTCCTAGATAAATTGTACCAATGGTATGAAATCCAACATAGTATTGATAATTATTTTGACACTCTTGACATTACTTTGACATTCCTATAATTACAGTATAGACAGTGCTTAACTTTGTAATTTTGTTTAATAAAAGGTTTCATTGAAGCTTTGCAGAGCCATTCCTTTGTATCACAGGATTTGAGTTTTTTATTGATATATATATATATATATATATATATATATATATATATATATATATATATATATATATATATATATCTTCATTGTTAACAAAAACTATAAAATATTAGCCCTATGTTTCAATACACTATTAATAGATATAAAATAATTTATGTCAGGTTTTACACAGGCATTCAACTTCAACTGCCAAATCAATTCTTTAAATTCTAGCAGGATTTCAATATCACACCCTCTCTCTTGTTGATTTACCTTGGCAGTGATAAAATTGTTAAATGTTAGTAGCATGCCTACCCTGGGCATTAGTATCTCTCTTTGTTTAAATATTGGAAACAAGTTCCTTTATCCTTTCCCTTCAACTTCCCCGCATAAAAGGCCAGACAGGAAGTACAAGTGGCTAAATAAACTACTCTTGTTTTTTTGTTGTTTTTTTTTTTTAATAAACATCTTTATTAAATTATCATATATGACATAGGCAATCTTACATTTATATGAATGAAAAACAAACAACAAACTATGATTGTTGCCCCTCAATTACATACGCCACAATTACATACTCCAGGACACACTATAGATTTACTATAATGAATGATGCTAACATACAGTCTGTCATTCACAAATCTAGAAAACATGAATGCCTCATATTTACTCATCTTTCTAATTCTCCCCATGAATAATTCAGTTTTATAAGTTGCTTCTAATCATTTTTTAATGTTTCTGCCTCTACCAAAGACTATGGTGGGGGCTTCTCCTATTCTTTCCTTTAAGTCTTCTGTGAAGACTGTATCCCAGGTAATCTTAATTACCTTAGTATATTTATAGCTATCAATATGAAATGGTTAAAGTAAAGCCAAATTTTTATCCATTGAGGCTTTGCACAATACATTATTATTCACTATTCCTTGGACTCATAAGATGGGCTCAAATCTACCACCTCTGCCTTCAATAGCTTCATATTTAACCACATCCAAAAGGTGTTTCAGATACCCTCTTTCTTTAAACATCTCCAAGAAATATTTAACCTGTGCAAAAAAAAACAGCTGTCCTTACTAATAAACCTGGAGACTCATACCAATTGTCCTTTAACAATGTCTTATTTCTGATATGTTGAATGACAGTTATAATGCAGATATACATTAGAAAAAAGTATCATTTCTAAATAAATTAAATATAAATCACCTATTCACAAAATCCTTCCATAATGTTATATCCAAATAATTAATATCACTAGGGGAGGACTAGAAAGTGAAACTCAGAAAATCATTGTTTTTTCCAAGCAATTAATAAAACTAACACAATAAAATTAGAAAAGTAGTGTAATGACATGGCAGGAAACTAAGAAACTGAAAAACAAGCCGACCAACATACAAAAAAATCAATTAATTTATTAAGCACTTTTGTCCAGCTACACTGGACTTCTTCACAAGCAACACTGATCCTTAAATACACCTGGCCCTTTCTCAAAGTAATTACCAATTATGCAAACAACCCATAAATAAGACAATAAAAATCACATTAAAACCAAAGAACAATGAAAGTAAGCATCCAAGTCTGTGATCAACAGTCCATCTTCATCTCCTAGAAGATATAAGGAAATATTTATGTGAAAGAAAAAATGCCATATAAAACTCCCAAAAGCACCTTATAAAAATATGCAGCTTTCAACTGAGTACTGCACTTAATGCTATTTGATCATTAAGACCTGGAATATATAGAGTGTAAACGGCAGATCAGAACAAATGCCACTAAACAGGGTCGATAGATAGATAGATAGATAGATAGATAGATAGATAGATAGATAGATAGATAGATAGATAGCGATATGCCTCTGTGACGATACTTTTCTAGACTGCTGTTCGCAGAATTTCACAAACACCACTACCATCGGGTGTTGGGGGAAATTAATGTACTTTTCCTTTTAACAACTAGATCCCTTGACTGTTCACTTGGTGCCATGAAGAACAACTTTAAATTTAAACCCATGATGAATAACTTTATTTGAATCAGGGATGAAGCCTAATTTAATCTAAAAAAATGGATACAAAAGTAAAACCTTTCATTAATAAAGACTGTACCCCTTCTTCCAAATTCAAGGAGCTTAAATTGACCAGTTTAATATTACCTGAAGTAACATGACCTTCACTTCAAAATTCCACATGAATTTCCTCCTCCTGACTTTGCCTCTTGTCTATCCCTAATGATTGGTAGAATAACCATTCCAATTGTTGCCCCTCTGTTACTGTGACATGGACCAGTTGGCAGTTCTTTCAGATCTTCTCAATTTTATTTCAAAAACAATTTCATCTTATAGTGGATCATCGGTACAAGTGTCCTGGAGTATGCAATTGTGGGACAACAAGAGTAGTTTATTTAGGCACTTGTACTTCCTGTCTGGTCTTGGAGGCATGCCTCCCAACCATACAAAATTACTCGTTTTTTACCGAGTTTTGGGGTCCAAATGAAAGGGTGCCATGATTCCCAAGTGGCACGCCTTCATTTCCGAACTTTTTCTTTTGTTTTTTATTTTTCGCATTTTGAGCTGACGTCATCACGTGCGCGATTATGTCAGCTCCACCAGCCTGTTGGAATTGAGCTCAAGGAGCTTGAGTCATGCATACATTTCTAGCTTGTCTAGCTGTTGCTCTGTGAGTGGGAACAGCTACTGAATGCGGTAAGGAAATTATCGGACCAACCAGCAGAAACAAGAATTATGTATGGGAAAGAGGGACTTTGCAAACTAACTATGAATGGAACCAGACCTCATTAAGGAAACATTTTTTAATTATCTTCAGTCATGTGAGTGTGCGTGTGTGTGTGTGTGTGTGTGTGTGTGTGTGTGTGTGTGTGTGTGTGTGTGTGTGTGTGTGTGTGTGTGGGTGTGTGCGTGTGTGTGTGGGTATGTGTGGCTGTCTGTAGGGCCTGTTATAATTTCTAACTATTTTTATAACTCTATCCATTTTGTGATTTAGGAACTTTCTTTATGCTGCTGTTAAAGGCTGTCACATAGCAGATGGCTGCTGACCTAAAATGATCAGTGTTGAACTGAGAAACATAATTAGATATAATTTCTGATTTAAATCATAGTTTAGTGCTGCACTTTTCACCATATTATTACTGATGACATATTTATTTTGTGTAAATCCCTCTGTGACACTTGGTGGGGGCATTATATGATGCTCGTTACTAGCTATTTACTTTACCATGCAACACTGTTCTTTAACATAATAAAGGAAGGTATCATAGTGAGGTTAGTAAAAACTTGAGCAATCTAAAAAAATAAAAGTAAATAAGCAAGATCAGAGTTTTAAAATTATTTCACTGACTGTATATTCAACTATGTCTACATGAAATAGTGCAAAGGATTAATCCTGATGATGATGCATACACTGCAGTTACGTTTCACAGAAACCATCATAGTCAGAACCAGACAATCGCATGTCGTTAAGGCCTCTTATAATGCTTCAGCATGTACATCTTCTTCCACTACTAAAAGCATTTACATAAAGTGCTGTGTATTATTACTGTTTGGGAATTCAGCTTATGACATTCTGTTGTTTATTAACTAGGAGCTAATTATTTACCAACCCAAGACTTTTGTGGTAACACAGCATACCAAGTAAGTAGCCCTACTTTAAAAAATACATCAAGTGATTCTAACACTTAGCAGTTATTTTAGAATGCTGCATTATAATTTTCCATCTTAAGACAGTGCTGTATGTACTAATGCAAATTTTCATTATAGAAATTAAAAAAAAAAACTGTAATCATCTCAAAAATAAATTAGTGATGTAAAAGTAGAAATAAAATAAAAAAATGCAGGATAGCAGTAATAAAAAGTCACAATAAGACTTCTCCTGATAACATAACTCAGGAACCGTCTTCCAACTCTGGGTTATGTAGCGCTCTGTCCTAAAAGGGTGATTTAAATTGCTTTATGAATTTGTTTCCTTAGGTTTACAGTCTACACAATGAGGTCATTTAGTCTACGGCAGAAATGACCTACATTTCTGGAACATAAGGCTTTAATTTCTGTAACAATGCATTCATGTCTAAAAAATAATATATGCTTATCACTAGTGAAATATTAATGAGCTGTCAAGTATGAAAGCATACTCTAGACACAAAAGAGGGAATTCAGGATAAAAATAATAATAATCATGGAATCAGTGTGTGTGTGTATGTGAAATGCCCCATATAAATATTCGCGGTGGCTAGAGTTACTCAGACTCAAACCCTGTACCTTGAGTACAGGTAGCAAGACCCTGAATTCCCTACCCACCACCACTTCTGAAAACCATCCAGATTTTTGCCTCATATTTTTTTTCTGTTCCTCATAAAATCTGTGGTTTCTTTGGCAAATCGGTGAAGGATTGGATTCCCTAAATAATGACAGGTATTTGAATTTCAGACTTAATATTCTTCAGGAAATACATTGTAATACAAAACCTTTTATTCTAGCAATTTTCTAAGTTTATAAGATCAATATTTAAAATCTGTCCCTATTTTAGGGCTGTTTCCCCCATTATTGGCTTTGTCCAGGTTTTTTGTGCTAAGAGGTTGATAGCTGTAGAACTGAATTCACTGAATATGTGTGGGGGCTGTATTCCCCCATTATTGGCTTTGTCCAGGTGTTTTGTGCTAAGAGGTTGAGAGTTATGGTGAGAACTGAATTCACTAAATGATAGTCATTTAAGTTTCATTCTTCCTATCTTTCAGCAAACAGCTTATTTGGCATTGTGGTATGTTGCACTGACTATAGTGTACAGGGTCCTGGGTTCAAGTCTTGGCAGTGAACACATAGTGGTAACACAATCCTTTAATTTCTAGCAAATTTCCAAGATTATACCAGCAATGTTTAAAATGTGTCCCTGGTTTTTGGGCTTTTGTCCCCCCCCCCCCTCAATAAAGTTTGGCTTTTTCCAAAGTTCTTGTGCTGCAAAGTTGAGTGATACAGTTGAGTGTCAATGTCAAGTGGAATTTACAAGGAGCTGAGAGCTTCAGGGGTAGAGAGGATTCATGCTGCTTATGATGGTATGTCAGCTTGCATTGTTAATAGCATAAAAGGTTGAAAAGTTGCTTTTGATGCAGAAGGCTGTGGGTTCTACTCCCACACTATGTAGATGCATTGCTGATACTGTACTGTGTTGTAAAGGGGGTGGATGCTGCAGTCCTGAGAATGTCTTCTTTGGCAAAGATACCTAGTAACTATGAACCTGTTATCAGTTTGCCATCCATTCCGTACTGCAATATTACTAGTTTATCATTTTGTAATGTAACATACGCAATTTATTCCTTAAGGATAACAGGCACTTTATATGTAGATGAAACAAGGACATATAAAGTTGTTTGCTAGCAGCGATCTCTTCATTAGTTACAGATCTATTTAATGTGTAATTATTTAGATGACTTTTACTTCTTCATAGATTGTGCATATTTACTGATACTGGTGGATTGTAGAAGTTTGAGTAGACTTTTATGATGGAAATGTTCTGAATTGGGCAGTTTTTTCATTATCGCTGCATGCATGTTCCGTTTAAAATGCGCTCTGTCTAACAAGTGTGCTGTAATATACAAGGAATATGATTTAATAAAGTTAGAAGGTGTATCAAAGAACACATGTATCTTTCTTGTTTTGTGTGCAAGGTGCCAATGATTTGAAAACAGGCCAAAGGTAATCTTTATCCACCACTGGTCAGATGCATTTTCTTTGGATGTGGTGTGTGGGTTTCAATGCTGTTTCAATGAATATGAGTTTCAATGGCAGAGAAGTTTTAATGCCAAGTCTATTTTCATTGTGAGATGGTATTGCTTTGTTTAGCAGATGTCTTAGTGTTTGTGCATTGTGATATAAAATGTAAAAATAAAATTCAAATAATCATTGTAGAAGTAAAGCAGTATGCACACATTAGTGTTTATGGCAAATGGGGTGAAATAGACAGGTAATGGGACATTGGAATGGCTGCAGGGGGACTCTGCTGCCATATTTTGGTTGTCTGTTCTTCAGTTTTCATTTGAAAGTTGACATCCCACAATTCCATTGGGGTGGGTGGGGTTAAATAATTATGTACACATATTTGATGTTAATCAGCATACAGATTTGTACCTATTTTTCATAGGCCTTATCCAGATTTTTGATGTTTCCAGGTTGAGAGATATGCTTGGAGGTTGAAGATCAGAACAAAAGAACATGTTTCCAATACTAAAAAGAAGAGAGCTTCTAATGCCCAGAGTAGGCATGCTACTAACATTTAACAAATTTATCCCTGCCAAGGTAAATCAACAACAGAGTGGGGTGATATTGAAACCCTACTGGAATTTAAAGAATTGATTTGGCAATTGAAGTTGAATACCTGTGCAAAACCAGGCATAAATTATTTTATTTCTATTACTAGTGTACTGAAAAATAGGGCTACTATTTTATAGAAATTTGCTAGCAATAAATTTATCTTATACTATATATATATAAATATATATATATATATATATATATATATATATATATTTTTTACTTATATTTTAAAGGTTGCATGTTGTTTTGATTTGCTGTATTGACAATGAATTACTATTGTGATATCTGTGACTTTAAATGGTCAAATGTTTTGTAATGAGATAATTACTTAGTTGATGGGTAAGCAAATAAGCATCTGAGTTGTTGGCAGTGTTTTTCAACTGAAACTGCATTGTATCTTTTCAGTTTGGGAGCATTATGATAATTTACTGTATGGAATGCAGTGATTATGTTCCGATATCCAGAAAAGGACAAATCATTTAAGCACTTCTATGGTGTGAGACGCATCCCCTGCTTCAGTTGTTAAGATCCGGTATCACACTAGGCAGTTAAAACTGCCGGAACTGACCAGCAAACAACAGCGACAGAATATAAAACAGACTTGCTTCTGCCTGCTCTCTGTGCTGGTAATATGTCCCTTAAAACTTTTTCCAACATAATAGAATCTCTTGCATTGTCTTTCTGACAGCATTCTCCAAGTACTTTACCGTTTTGCAAGCTGGCAAAACAAAGCATTTTTTCTGTAACTAGTAGTACATGGAGTAAATAAAGCTCCATGCACTACAAAGAATTAGATCAGGTCTCCAATCATATCCTCTTTATGTGTTCTCAAAATGAATGTCAAGATTCAGGTCTCTAGCTTCGATCTCTAGGTGAATTTCTTGACATCCATGTCTCAAATACGTAAGCCTGTTATGATCGGTCACCTTATCGTCATTCTTTGACTTGCATGAGCTGTTTTTCATTGACTTAGTTTAGATGTATGTTTTCATCATATGTATCATTTGCTAGTTGTTAGTCTCCATTCAAAACCCCCTTTTCCCCTTCTGCCCAATGGTATGTTATAGGTGGTACAAGCATTGTCATGTTTTTTGTGGCAATATATTTTATGTTTTTTTTTATCAATTAATATTAATATTAAAAATCTATTCATTAAAACTGTTTAAAAATAAAAAAGGCCCTGTGTTAGACATTCATAATATCTTTTATATACGCGTATATGTACACACACACACACACACACACACACACACATATATATATATATATATATATATATATATATATATATATATATATATTTAATTTATTTATTTGGACACTCCCAGATACTTGAAGAAGGAAGATTACTGTAAGTATAGAGCCCACTAATCTTTTTACAGCAAAAACGGGGCACTGTTTTACTGGCATCTCTGTTACTTTTTGTTACCAATTAGCACAAGGTTAACTTTCAGTCACCATTGCTTATCTGTCATGTTAATATACCAAATCATGATGCAAATCATAGTCTAGAGTAAAAAGTGCATCATCTGAATTGTAGGTCACAGAGCTGAGAAGGCAGAGTCTCCACATATTATTTATAAATTTTGAAAACAAATGCAGTCCACAGTGGTTCTTCTTCAAAAGTCATTTTAGAGCCAAATAAGAAAGAAATGGAACTGCCAAAAAAAACAAGAGCTGAAAGATTAGGATGCCATCATCCAGATTGTTGTTAACTTCAGAAAAATCACAGAAGATTTTTCCTGCAGCCTTTCTTTTATCCAGTTCCCTAACAGTATAGTCAGCAACCTTTAGCAATGGTGCACTTACCCCTTGATTTCCCCAAACCCATGTTAGGTGCTGGACAGCATGGCATATTGTTTCAGATAGTCTGAGAGCGATTTTTACTGACGTTTTTATCAGGATTGAAGATAGATAGAAGTGTCTAAGAATGGGGCAAGGCCTAAATTTCTGTACACGTCCCTTACCACCACCTTTGTGTAGTGGCATACCCCCATCTGTGGAGCGAGTTATGGTTATGTGGTGGTTGGAACAAGCTGCATCCTTAGGATGGCTGATATATTGCCATCAGTAGGTATAAACCAAGTATGTTTTAATTACTAAAAGACTTTGAATGGGAACATGGAAATAGTCAGAGCAGGTAACTAACATATATATATATATATATATATATATATATATATATATATATATATATATATATGTGTGTGTGTGTGTGTGTATATATATATATATATATATATATATATATATATATATATATATATATATATATATATATATATATATATATCTATGGGAACCTCAAATGTTCGAAACTCATATGGCTGACACCATATGAGCGAACGTTTGAAAGGCCGACAAATGATAGCAGAGATCGTGCTACAGTGCGGGACTGGGAGATTCCCCCTTCCTGCACTGTAGTATGATCTCGGAGTGAAAATATTTAAGTAGCAGGGAGTGTGGGGGTGAAGGGGGGCTTCCCCTCTGCATAACACAGTTTTACTGTGCTTACAGGTAGGTAAATGGTGCTACTTCAGGATGTCAGTCTTTCAGAATGTTGATCATATGGTGTCGGCCATATGAAAGTCGGCATTTTGAATGGTCAACATTCTAAAGTAGACCCATATATATATATATATATATATATATATATATATGGATTCACTTCATAACATTGAAATATCAAAATACTGAATCTCAAAACACTGAAACCAAAATACTGAAAGCTCAAAATACTGAATACTCAAAATACTGAAACTCAAAATACTGAAAACACATATTATGCGTAAACTCAGCTTAAACAACATAAATGATAACAATTTCTACCAAATATATGCAGGGGCAAGCCCCTGCACTCATGGGCAAGCCCCCACACCCCTGCTAATTAAATATATCAATTATGTGCAATCTTGGAGTAGATATATATAATTAGCAGGGGGTGTGGGGGGCACAGCCCCCCACATGGGGGAATATATTTGGTAGAAATTGTTATCATTTATGTTGTTTAAGCTGAGTTTACGCATAATATGTTTTCAGTATTTTGAGTTTCAGTATTTTGAGTATTCAGTATTTTGAGCTTTCAGTATTTTGGTCTTCAGTATTATGAAGTTTTGTCATTTTCAGTATTTTGAAGTTTCAGTGTTATGAAGTGAATCCATATATATATATATATATATATATATATATATATATATATATATAATGTTTTGAGGTACAGGTTAATCCCATCTTCTAAGTGATGGTGTTATACTGTGCTTATTAGTATAGTGTCATGTTTTGATCATTTGCTTGATACAGCTGTGTATATACACTGCGTTACCATGGTTAAAGATCAGTATACTTCCTGCTAAAACTACTTTGAGCTCACATTCATACACTTTCTTACCATCACTATACTCTTATACTTTCCCTGTATTCTCTTGCTCTGACTTACTGTAGTCCTTCTTCCATCTCTTTTTTGTATAATAAGTACTAACTCTATTGCCTCAATATAACTTTACAGCTTAGTAGAGTTTACTTTTTCTTCCTTTCATTTCAGAGCCTGTGGTCACTACATTTATGTACAAGTTTACTGAGACTTTGTCATTGTTTCATGCATAGTTATCATGACAAACTTTGCTGTGTATTAACTACATCTACATGCTTGCTCTGTGAAATAGTAGAACCCCTTACTAGTTGGCCACTGTCTTCTTTTGCTTGCACAGTAGACTATACGGCATATGCCAGGTATTTAGTCTCAGAAAATGATAGTAAATCTGTTTTACTTGCATCTGTTTGTTAATTGCTTTGTTCTGGCTATAGTGTGATTGCACTCAGTTATAAACTGACCTATAAATTGACCTGAGGGATGCAACAGGTCATAACTATCTACTCTCCCACTAACCCACTCAGCACCACACCCCATACGTCTTTAAACAGCATCATCATATCTCCATACCTTTACAACAGCTCCAATGCAGAACTCTTCACATTTAATATATACACACTCGCAGTTAACCCCACATTTACTGCACAAATATATTAAACCAGTTACCAAACTCACACACCTATTTCTGTTCAATTCTGTCCTAATCAAACTAAGTGGTAACATACATCCTAATCCAAGACCTCAACCCCTTAATTAAACCCCTATCACTCCAAACAACCCTTACTCCACAAACATCACTAATCTCCCACGAAGTAGCTCCAATCTCTTAATATTAAAGATGAACCTACGAAGCAGCCTAAATAAAACTCATGAATTCCATGCAACTATCACCTAGTACTCTCCCGAATTAGCAGTCCTAATAGAAATGTCACTAAAACCCCACATACAGGATAGTGAAATTCTAACCCATGGTTATAACATCCATAGATACGACAGGACACATAAACAAGGCAGCGGCATAGCTGTAATACATAAAAATGCTATCAAACTAGAAAGACTTCAAATCAACCCCCCCCCCAGAACTCTTGAATTCTCATAGGTTCATAGGTTGGTACTAGGCTATCTGCCCGAGGGCATTTATAAGCCTAGCCAGAATGTGTTGGCTTTCGCCACCCTTTTAGATTAGTTTCCTGTGCCTCTGTCCAGCAGTGCCACTGAATTGATCCCCAGGATAAATTTTCAGTTTCCCATCCACTCGTCAAGATTTCTCTTGAAGAGGGTCAATGAGGTGCTCTGCCTAATGTAGACTGGAATCTTGTTCCAGAGCAAGGGAAGTCTCTGAGACAGGAACCTGTCCCTCCAGCATGTCCTATTTATTGTTGTGGTGAGGTTTAGATCTCTAGAGTGTGTGGCTCTAAGGAATTTGGTTTTCTTTAGGTGGGGCATGCCCATCAATTCTGGGTTTGACATGGCCTTGTATGACAGGCAGAGATCACCTCTGAGTAGGCGGTATGCAACCGAGTACAGCTGGAGTTTCTTTAGTCTAGCTACATAGGGCATCTGTTTGAGGCTGGTAATCTTCTTGGTGAGGTACTTCTGTGGTCTTTCCAGCTGTTGCAGGTGTCCAGTAAGGTAAATCCCAAATGGGGCATTGTACTCTATGATGGGCCTGATGAGAGATGAGTAGAGAGGGGCAATAACTTCTTTTGATCTAGATGCAAACCCTTTTGTGATTAGGTGGGCCACATAGAAGGATTTTCTAACCACTTTGGCAATGTGGTTATCAAAGGAGAGGTTACTATCCACTTGGGTCCCCAAATCCCTGATTACATTTTCCGTATTTAGAGGACTACCACCTATGTGGTAGTTTGTGGGTACTTTGTTTTTCCTAAAGGGGATGACTATGTACTTTTTGGCATTTAGCTTGAGGCCATGATTCTGACACCAGGTATCTTTCTCAGTGAGACCCTTCTGGAGGATGTCTTTGTCAGCCGGAGAGTCAATTATGGTCCCTAGTTTGCAGTCATCTGCGAACTTGGTAAGCCACAGCCCTCCTGTGTTTGCCTGTACCTCAGAGAAGTATATACCGAACAGGAGGGGTCCTAGGACTGAGCCCTGGGGGATGCCACTTGTAACCGGTTTAGAGTCGGACCTAGCACCCGCAACTCTTACCGTGTGGGTTTTATCTGTGACGGCAACCCAACTCGTGAGGTAGGGGTTAATGTTCAGGCTGGTGAGCTTGTCTATAATATCAGAGAGGGGAATGGTGTCAAAGGCCTTGGTGAGGTCTAGGTAGGCTGTGGGGACCACCTTTCCCTCATCTATAGCCTCGGTAACTGCTTCAAAGAAGTCTACTAAGTTTAGGAGGCAAGATTTACCCTTAACAAAGCTGAATTGGGTAGAGTCCAATGATTGGAGGCTCCCAATGTCCTTGTAAATGAGTTCCATGATGATGCGCTCCATAGCTTTACAGACCAAGCTAGTCAGGCTTATAGGGCAATAGTTCCCTGTGTCCGTTGTGGCTCCACCTTTGTGGAGTGGGATAACTGTTGCTGTACACCATTCCATGAGAACATAGCCTGTGGTAAGGCTGAGTTTGAACAGTGTATTAAGGTGAGGGGTTAGTTCATTTTGGAGCTCATGTAAGACACAGCCTGGGACACCATCTGGTACCATTGATGCTATGGTTTTGGCTTTGGAGAGGGCTGTCTTAACCTGTGTGTCTGATTACTGGGGCTCTACATTCCTCTGGAATGGTCATGGGCCTTTTGGGGGTGAGAGGTGGGTGAAGTTTGCACTGAACTTGTCAGCCAGGATGTTGGCAATGTCAGTCGGTTCAGTGTATTTTGTGCCATTCTGCACTAACACAGAGCAGATCTGAGAGTTGCCACTTAGGTTCTTGACATAGCTAAAGAATGCTTTGTGGTTATCTTTAGAGTCATTGGCAATTTTTCTTTCGAAACTAGCCTTGGATGATTTTATGAGGGATCGTAGTTTCTTGCTGATACTGATCAGGGATGTCTTCCCTTCTTGGGATTTTTCTCTATTTTGTACTAGTTTCCTCCTTTTATTGTATAGCTTGTTTATGGCAGGGGTCCACTAGACAGGTTTCCTCTTTTTGGAGGAGTGAGTCTTGGTTTTGCTTGGGATAGCCCGATCCATGCACTCTTGTAGGTGCTCAAAGAGTGCATTTGTAAAGGATTCTGCAGCTTGGACAGCATTATCCTTTACCATAGGAGCTTTGAAACTTACCACTTCAGTCTTAAGTAGTGAGACGTTTGCGTTTGAAAGTTTTTCATGGTGGTTTCCTTTTCAGGGGGTGGGGTCAGGATGTGGATGTCCAGAGTGATTAGTTTACGGTCTGATCTGACCAGCGAGGGTTTTACCTCCGGTGTGGAACATTGGTCCCCCATGTTGGTGATGACCAGGTCCAATATGTTGTCACCTCTTGTGGGAGCTGTGACCAGATGGTCCAGGGCATTTGAATTTATAAACTCCAGGAAGTGTTGGACAAAAGAATTAGTAGTTGAGTAGTTCTCCCAGTTTATGTTTGGGTAATTGAAATCTCCCAATATTACGGTGTTAGGTAGGACCTTCATATTTTCCAATGTTTTCAGAAATGCTGAATGGGGGTCCTGGGACATGCTGGGTGATCTGTAGCAAGCTATAATTTGGAATGCAGTTTTGCCCATTGTTAGCTGCACATGGATGGTCTCTGAGGCATCGTGCTGTGCAACTAACCTGGAGTTGTGGGTATTCTTGATGAATATGGATGCACCCCTGCCTTTTGTGTTTCGTCCAGGTTCTGTGGTAAAAAAGCATGTTATGAGTTGAAACCTGGTAGTGCTGGGGTGCTCTCTGGGGCCTTAAACCAGGTTTCTGTTACTGCACAGATATCGATTTCCTCCATACTGAGGAGTGCCTTGAGTGCGTG
The DNA here is from genome assembly GCF_019279795.1 of Protopterus annectens. Lineage (NCBI taxonomy): Eukaryota > Metazoa > Chordata > Ceratodontiformes > Protopteridae > Protopterus > Protopterus annectens. Next base: position 800,228,716 of record NC_056739.1, on the reverse strand, counting down.
CATTTTAAGGTTTAGACTTCTGGCATTGAGTAGCATTACCCTCAGTTTTTTTGTTTCTTGTGCTGTTTAAGGATGTGGGTTTGCCTTTTGTGCCTTGCCTTAAAAAGGCACTATGGGGGCAGCAAGGGCCTTGGCCAGTATTCGAAAGCCTAAGGGTGACAGGTGCAAGCATCTCTTGTGAAGCAGCGTGGCTTGTCAAGCATGTCATCCCAGGCTGACAGACACTGGATCCCCTTAGAACGACACCAGAAGCTTAGCCAATTGTTGAAATTGATCATTTTTTCTTTATACTGAGGCATCATTCTAGGTGAGAGCAGGATGGTACTCAGGATCAGGGTCATACCGGCCTGGGCTACGTGATCAGAGACCTCTTCCATGTCTCTTTTCATGTAGTCCAGGGAGGTACATCTCAGGTCATTCACACCAACATGGACAATGACAGAGTCATATTTGTGCTTGTTTTGGAGTGACCTGAGTGCTTGTGTTATGTGGCGGATCTTGGCACCCGACAGACGGCTTACAGTAACCTTCTCCTTGTTCAGCCTAGTGAGCGGGACGTCAGTGTGCCTGACTATAGAGTCACCTATTACTAGTGAGTTAGGTGTGTTATTTAGCCTTAAGGGCTGTGATTTGTGTGGCACACTGATTTTGTGAAGTATGTGTTTTGTGGTGGTTGTCTGCTTGGAGATCTCTGCTGCTTTTGCAGATTTTTATTTAGAGCCCCCAAGTATGTTTTTGTGTATTTATGTGTGTTTTTTGCTGGTGCAGGTATGATAGGTTTATGTGAGACTGGTGGTGTGGTGCAAGTAATTCCCTTCTCCTCATGACTGGCTGTTCCAGCCTTGGGTTGAGAGAGCTTGGCCTCCAGTTTGGCTGTATAATTGCATCTCTCACATATATTTGTGTTAGGTGGTAGGAGGAGAGGGTTGTCTGCGTACATGAGGCAATTGTGACATTGCCTCAAGATGCCCAGATTCACCAGCTGGACTGGAGAGTACACCTGAAACTGCCCTTTGGACATGCCTGGATAGGTAAGGTGGGGTTTTTGCTGATTGTCCTGAAGGGATGAATAGAGAGCCTTGTAGTATAGGAGGATCTAGGGCTAGGGTTTATTGGTGCTTGCTATGAGTTATGAGCAAGTGCTGGGTTGTAAAGTGAATGGTTAGAATGCTTAAGTTGAAGGTTTGACTAGTTAAGGGAAAATTTGAAGAGGAGACTCTGTGGAGTTGGGAATAGTTTAACCTTAGCTAACCGGCACTGCCCAGCGTGCAAAACCATGCACAAGCGGGTTTTAAAGCAGGGAAATGAAAGAGATAGGAATTAGCCCAAAATGGCCAATCAACTACTAATTTATGGGCAGAAACCACTCCTCCAAGGACAGATAGGCTGCTCAATGCTCCCTCTCTCACAGTGAACAGAGAAACTTCCTCCTATCCACGTAAGGTATGGGCAAACACAGAAACTTTGTAACATAGCCCTGGATTCAGCAAGGACCTGAAAATTGGGCTAAACTAGCTTAGAAAGGCAGAAATTAACAAGTATCTTTTTTTTTCAGGAAGGCAAGATACAAAATACAGTCAGCAAAGCACTTTAAATGCACAGAAAAAGGCTATTGCACTTGAGTGTGTAGCCTACAACAGTTAAACAGTTACTTTAGACACAAATACGACTTTTTGCAAGTGCAGGTAACAATAAGTACACTATGTAACAAAAACAAGCTTTTTAAATCACAGCAACACTAGAATTGGCATTTTAAGCGGGAATAGCTACAGACAACAAGAAGCAGGAAAAATGATAATCACTCCAAAGTCTCTCTTTAGTCTCTCTGCCACTGTAGAACTCTGCAGGACACCACGAGGAGCTTGCCAAGCTGTATACAAGTGCAAAACCGCGCACAAGTGGGTTTTAAAGCAGGGAAATGAAAGAGATAGGAATTAGCCCAAAATGGCCAATCGACTACTAATTTCTGGGCAGAAACCACTCCTTCAAGGACAGATATGCTGCTCAAAGCTCCACACTCTCACTGGTGAACATAGAAACTTCCTCCTATCCAAGTAAGGTATGGGCAAACACAGAAACTTTGTAACATAGCCCTGGATTCAGCAAGGACCTGAAAATTGGACTAACCTAGCTTAGAAAGGCAGAAATTAACAAATATCTTTTTTGTTTTGTTTTTTTTTTCAAATAGGCAAGATACAAAATACAGTCAGTAAAGCACTTTAAATGCACAGAAAAAGGCTATTGCACTTGAGTGTGTAGCCTACAACAGTTAAACAGTTACTTTAGACACAAATACGACTTTTTGCAAGTGCAGGTAACAGTAAGTACACTATGTAACAAAAACAAGCTTTTTAAATCACAGCAACACTAGAATTGGCATTTTAGATGGGAATAGCTACAAACAAGAAGCAGGAAAAATGATAATCACTCCAACATCTCTCTTTAGTCTCTCTGCTGCTGTAGAACTCTGCAGGACACCACAAGGAGCTTGCCGAGCTGTATACAAGTGCAAAACCGCGCACAAGTGGGTTTTAAAGCAGGGAAATGAAAGAGATAGGAATTAGCCCAAAATGGCCAATCAACTACTAATTTATGGGCAGAAACCACTCCTCCAAGGACAGATATGCTGCTCAAAGCTCCACACTCTCACTGGTGAACATAGAAACTTCCTCCTATCCAAGTAAGGTATGGGCAAACACAGAAACTTTGTAACATAGCCCTGGATTCAGCAAGGACCTGAAAATCAGACTAAACTAGCTTAGAAAGGCAGAAATTAACAAATATCTTTTTTGTTTTGTTTTTTTTTTTCAAATAGGCAAGATACAAAATACAGTCAGTAAAGCACTTTAAATGCACAGAAAAAGGCTATTGCACTTGAGTGTGTAGCCTACAACAGTTAAACAGTTACTTTAGACACAAATATGACTTTTTGCAAGTGCAGGTAACAGTAAGTACACTATGTAACAAAAACAAGCTTTTTAAATCACAGCAACACTAGAATTGGCATTTTAAGCGGGAATAGCTACAGACAACAAGAAGCAGGAAAAATGATAATCACTCTAAAGTATCTCTTTAGTCTCTCTGCCACTGTAGAACTCTACATGACACCACGAGGAGCTTGCCGAGCTGTATACGACTATCTGAAATTCTAATCACCTGCCTTCAACTAAACTACAACAAACATGTCATTATAATAGCTATTTATATACCCCCCCAGGTAACAACCCAGACATCAATGAAGACCTTTTTGTTGGTGTGCCTCAACTTTTAGTCAAGAAGCAATAATAATGGGGGATTTTAACATGGAGTGGTACACCTGCTCCCTCCTATTTTATTAACCTCCATGGTTTCTGTAAAATCATACAGTCCCCTACCAGATTTGACAAACATAGCAAAAAAGAATCAATCTTAGACCGGACACTTACAATCAAGCCATCTCTCTGTCACCAATCTGGCCGTCTCCCTGACAGTTTAAGTGATCATCTACCCACTTACCTTCTTAAACACCACATTTGCCCTACTAAAAATGTCATTTACAAATCTGTCTGCAACAAAAGACATTTCTCCCTTCTGCAACACTGTGACTGGTCCACTTTAAAATATCTGCATGTTGACTCGGCTGTTCAATATTTCAATGACAAATTCCTCAATATCCTAAACAAGCTAGCTCCTCTGAGAAAAGACCCATTCTAACTCTAAGCACATACCATGGCTCACCAATGACATGAAGCAGGTCCTCAAACAGAGAGACAGAGTCTGGTCCCTATACCACAAGTCCAGAAATCAAGACTCCCTTCTTACCTGCTGTCAGTTACACAACCTTGCCAAAAACCAAATCAGGCATGACAAACAGTTATACTACGCAACAATGTAACAAAATCACCAAAACAATGACCAGAAATTTTGGGGAGCCATCAAACAATTAATAAAGCCTGGACAGATCACAACCCTAGCTCTAACCACAACATATTCCACAGAAATCATTGCCTCACAATTTCACACTTTATCAACCATATACTCTCCCTAGTAAAAGACAACAGCAAGACCCCTCCCCATCTATTCCTAATGAATTAGAACCCTCAATTCCTTTTCAATCAAACCAATTCAAACTAATACTATCAAAAAGTATATTTCCAAACTTTAGCCCTCCTCCCTCGCAGCTGATCAACTCCCCAACGAATTTCTAAAACTAGAAGCAGATGCCATCTCCTATTCTACCTACCCTATTTGTCTCCTTAAAAACAATTCCATTGCTGAGCAATACATCCCCAAACTCTGGAAAGTATGTTATATCATCTCTCTTCACAAAGGAGGCTCTTCTTCTGAGTTTTCAAACTACAGGCCAAATGCCCTCCTCCCTCCCATAGCCAAAATTCTTGAAAAATCCATACAAAGACAACTCCTCAACTATCTACTAAGCAATAATCTCCTATCTGCATCTCAACATGGCTTCAGACCTAAACACAGTACAACCGCTGCCCTTGTTAGTTTTACAAACTCAGTCAACTGGCTTAGAAATGACAACCAGCTTGTCTTGTCTTTCCTGATATGTCTAAGGCCTTTGGTACAGAATTCCACCAAAAGCTACTAAATGAGTTAGCGTCCTTAAACCTAACCCAGACCACCCTCTTCTGGTTTCTCAGCTACTTAACTGAGTGTCAACAGGCAGTTAAGTGGCAAAATGAGCTCTCCAGCCTATTAGCGGTCTCAGTAGGAGTACCCCAAGACTCAGTTCTCAGTCAATTGCTCTTCACCATATTCACCAACAGGCTCAGCACAGCCACCCAGCATGCAAACAGCGTTCAATACATGGATGACTCCTCCCTCATACATTCAGCTCCCTTGCTACCAGAACTCCTACAAACAACCCAACAATCTTTCCAAGACATTGAAAAATACCTCTCAGAATCTCAACTTAATACTCAATCTAAAAAACACAAAACTTATGCTCTTCACTGATAACAAAGTTCCTAATAACTCTCACCCTTCACCATCTACTCAGCCAATAAAACTAAAATTGAACCTGTCCAGCACACTAAACTCCTTGGAGTCACAACTGACAACCTAAAACTTGACAAACACCTCGCTCTAACTATCAAAAAGATCCACATTAAGCTAGGCTCACTACACAGAGTCAAGCCATACCTAACCAAGGCCACTAGACATTCAATAGGTATGGAATAGGTATCTACTTTACCCTTCTATATCCCTCACCAATATTCACCAAACCAAGAAAATCAGATTCAAACAAACTGGAGTCCTGCTATAACAAAATTGCAAGATTCGCTACTAACCTCCCTTACAGATCACATCACTGCACAGCACTTCATAAACTAAATTGGATTGAACTACCCAATCTCCTATCCCTCAACCAACTAACGTTCAATCATTCCATCTTCTATTATCCAGACAACGGTCCAGCACTCAAGAGCTTAGTGCAGCCTTACTTAAACAGAAAGCCACTAAGATCCTCCAACAAACTACTACTCAAAGTAACTAAATGTAATAATTGTTATGGTAACTCTCTCTTCTCCCACCAAATATCTAAGTCCTGGGATTCCATGCCTTAGACAATACTAAATTCAAGCAACACATCCACATTTAAACTACTGCTTAAGGAGCACCTAACCAAAAACTGGCTTTGCTCCAGCACTAATCCAGACTGATCATTCTGTCCTTCCTTGTTCTTACAACCAAATATCTCTTCCCTTACTAAATTCTGACATCCAAGCTATCCCTTCTCCCACAGAATTCCAGTTTCTCTCTCCCTATCAGAAGCTCACTACTGTTCCTATTTATGTCTGCTGTCTCAAGCTTCCTACAGTTTCATCATAGTCCCTCCTTCTTGTACCTCACCTCAGTATTGCCTTAGCTATCACTGCTTACAATAAGTAACACTAGCATACCAGCAATCAGCCATATTCTTGTTCATATGCCATACATGTATCTAATAAATATTTACCACCAAAACCTTGATATTGCTCTACTGATCAGTCATTTCTCTATGATGGGACAAGCTATTTCATGCTAGTTGTTTGTTAGCTTTATTTTTTCCCACTTTATATTACTCTCTTGTTTTTATTGCTTATGTATAAACTATTTACAACCTATATTTAACAAAGTTGTATTCTTGATTGTTATTGATTTGTTGTATTGTTTATAATGTCATTTTGTAATGGAACTTTTCTCCCTGGGCCTCTGCTGAAAAACGGCCACTGGCCCAGTCAGACATCCCCGGTAAATAAATGTAAAATAAATAAATAAGAATGTGTGAAAATCTGCAGGACAAAAAAGACCTAATAAGGGTCAACAATGCAAAAGAATACCAAACTTATTTTTAAATACTTCCAAAAAACCCACAGGATTCAAAAAAAATCCTTGGGAGGACTCTAGAAAACAGAAAACAATCAAAGAGAAAAGAAATTTTTCAGACAAAAGTCTTTCCAAAGACTAGAACAGCAAGGATGACAACGTGTCTTTGTCAAGACTAGGACAAAAGATGAATAACAGAAAAATGAACCCAGCTGTGGTAGTGCTCAGAATCACTTTGACCAGATCCCTTAATTTAGCCTCCAAAGACAAGGCCCCCTGGCTTTCTAACACCCGAATTAGGATTGATTTAGAAGAGTTTCTGACACCACAGGGGACCTTCAGCCAGAATATTTATTAAAAAAATACTATTTTCATATCTTATTTTTTTACAAGGAGGCAGAATGCCTAGTTCCCAAATCCCCTACTTAAATATTTCTAATTTAAGGTAGTACAGCCTTGGGAAGACAGAAACCCCTCTTCTCCAGGATTACCCTTTTTCCAAGACGTGATCTCACAGCAGAAATATTCAAATGGTGGAGCTGTAGGTTCTTCCCTTGCAAAAATAAGGCAAGTTTTTTTTCTTCTAAAATATTCCAATTTTACCAAAGAGCTGCTTCAGGGATTTACTCAGCATTTAGTGATTATCCAGTATAAGCCTCTGCCTTGACCCTGTCACAATACATCTTTCATGATCGGCAGTTTAAAGTAGATGAAAGGAAATTGCATGATATATAACTTAGGGGCAGGAGATGGTAAGGCTACCTCTGAGCACGTGCAGTCTTGTTGCAGAAAGAGAACATGATGCATGTCCTGCTACACTGAGATGCCCCTTGCTAAATTTGGCAGTGCAGTACATGCTGGTGAGATCGTACTTAGTCTTAACTTTTCAGAAAGTCTCTCTATGCCTAAATGATTGTATTTGAGATAGGTAGTTTTCTCTTATTTACCCAATGCTTCACAAGAATTCCTAAGCTGTCAGGAGCACCCCAAGGCTTTACACAAGCTGATTAGTTGGGTAAGCAATCAGTGAGCTCTTGGTGCCACAGCATGCCTGAGGTCAAGAGAGACCCAGAGGTTAAAATGATGCATCGTATTGTACAAAGGGGCATAACAGCTGAGTAATACGGCTAATAGAATGCAGAAATAATGAAGACTGTGTAATGTGGGTAATTAAATGACTGGCTCCCAGCTCCTTGTTTTTCCATTTTCCATTAGTATTAATTCCAAAGGGAGTTTGACACCGTGTTATTCCATATAAAATTGGGCAGATGATAGCACATTGATGCTATTAAAATACCACCATATTTTATAATACCTGGATTGCAAGTGACCTCAATGCACCTTTGTCCATACTTATAGTTTTATGTGGTGTACAATGAAATTACCTGGTTCAAGCTGTATGTAAGTAGACATTTTGCATTAACATGGACATCTGAATTTGGCCAATCAGTAATAAAAGCAGCTAATACCATTTTTAATGGGTGAGGGTGTCAGAGATCAAAGTAAATGCTTCATGTTGGAAAGCTATGTTATGTTAGGGACTGAGAAAGATACTTATGATAAAAAAGAAAGATTATGATGAACATTTGCTCTGCTTTTGATATCCAGCAGTTGATATTTGTTGAGATCAGCAATCAGGTAATGGCTGACTGTTATCTCGGTGACCTAGGGCTGATGAGTGGTAGAGACAGTGGAGGAGTTAGCTAGTAAGGTAAGAGTGACCTACAGATACCAGCTTGTCCATGCTGAGTGAGAGTGTGGGAGGGATGGAAGGCTTGTCTGATGCTATTCTGACACCTTGCAGCAACCAATGCAATAATGGAAGACACACACACACACAAAATGTCCTTTTGGCTGTGTTGTTTACCCACCAAACAGTGCAGCAGTGTTTTGTTAACCAGTATGGCACATGGCCAGAAGGTCATACACTGCTGCATGGTTAAGTATTTTGGGTTCTGTCATGCTGCTCTATTACAAGGGCAACCAGGGACAGTAAGAACCCTATTGTTTGCCTCAGTAATGACTCCCCCAGAAGGAAAGCAGGAACAACAGGGTTTGGATGGTAAATAATGGTGGAGATGAAAAGATTTAAAAACATCAGATAATTATACATACAATAGTGCCCCAACAATGAAAACAACAAAAACTCCTGCTTCCACCAAACTGCAATACAACTCTGGCCCCAACAGAAGAAAATTCACCGACTGTGAAATGAGACCACCAGTAAAAACAGAATTGTTTATTTCTTAATAAAAGATTCTGTTTTTACTGGTGGTCTCATTTCACAGTCGGTGAATTTTCTTCTGTTGGGGCCAGAGTTGTATTGCAATACAATAGTACCCCACCTTCTTTTTTTCTTTTCTGTTGTCCATATTTCTGAGTATCCTGGTAAATTAAATTCAAGGTCCTGGACCTGATGCTTCGGCACCAATTCAGATTTGTCACAAGCGTGAATTTACAGACTAATTAATACCAGGTTTTAATGAATTTTGTATTAAAGGCTGCCAGCACTAAGTTATATTTTGTTAATACCATGTGTTTATTTACAGACCTGATCAAGGGGGCATTGACTTGATTTATTATGTGCTAACAGATATCAAGGAATATGATAAAGTTCTGTTATTTTTTATATACATTTCTAGCATTTAGCAAGATGGTGCACTGAACTGACTGCTGGACAGAAAACAGGACAGAGTACCACAATGGAAGAAATCCAATACAACAGTGAAAGACTACCAGCAAGCATGTTGTTTGCTAATAGTGAGCACAAAACAACGGTGAGAGACTACCAGCGAGCATGTTGTTCGCTAATAGTAAGCACAATACAACAGTGAGAGACTACCAGCGAGCATGTTGTTCGGTAATAGTGAGCACAATACAACGGTGAGAGACTACCAGCAAGCATGTTGTTCGCTAATAGTGAGCACAATACAATGGTGAGAGACTACCACCGAGCATGTTGTTCGGTAATAGTGAGCACAATACAACGGTGAGAGACTACCAGCAAGCATGTTTTTCGGTAATAGTGAGCACAATACAACGGTGAGAGACTACGAGCAAGCATGTTGTTCGCTAATAGTGAGCACAATACAACAGTGAGAGACTACCAGCGAGCATGTTGTTCGGTAATAGTGAGCACAATACAATGGTAAGAGACTACCAGCAAGCATGTTGTTCGCTAATAGTGAGCACAATACAATGGTGAGAGACTACCACCGAGCATGTTGTTCGGTAATAGTGAGCACAATACAACGGTGAGAGACTACCAGCAAGCATGTTTTTCGGTAATAGTGAGCACAATACAATGGTGAGAGACTACCAGCGAGCATGTTGTTCGCTAATAGTGAGCACAATACAACGGTGAGAGACTACCAGTGAGCATGTTGTTCGGTAATAGTGAGCACAATACAACAGTGAGAGACTACCAGTGAGCATGTTGTTCGGTAATAGTGAGCACAATACAATGGTGAGAGACTGCCAGCAAGCATGTTGTTTGCTAATAGTGAGCAGGAACTTATCACAGGTGCAGACCTGCATTAAATAGAACATGATGCAACCAGTGGAACTGCCTTTTAGAAGCACTTTCAGAGGTTTCTAGGAATGTTGTTGTGTCTTTTGGCTTTTTCCGGTTAGGGGTCGCCACAGCGGAACTCCGGTCCGCTAATAATTGGCAGTATTTATTAAACTAATTTTTAGTACCAAAGTACAAACACTCACTAGTGAGGGTGCACTATAAGAATATTTAGAAAAATACTTAAACTGTTCTATTCTAAGAGGTGAGCTTACTTCTTTAATCCTCTGGTGTTAAGTGGTCCTGACCTTATAAAATTGTTACCAGTTTTTAAAACAAACTGTGGAGGAAGTGAAGAGTAAAAGCACACAGAATCAGGGACCCTAAAGTCTTTAATCTCACAACAGCATATGATTCTGTTTATCCTGATGGCAGAAGATCACATCTGAGAAGCAGTCACCACTTTCAGTAAATAGTTTAAGTACAATGGATAGTTGCAACTCATGCTTAGCTCCAACAATATATAGGATTTATAACAGAGGTTATCTGATTCTCAGGTGAAGATACACAGTGTATATCTAGTAGAAAAGTATGAACAGAATTCCTATGGCTAATAGCATGCATACATACACAACATATTACATTTGCTGGATAGCAGATGGTGATCCTGCCTAACCTGCCATTTGACTGCATTTACCATTTTACACCCTCACCATCCATGTCTACTTCACTTTTCCTCCACTTGTCTAAGACTCTCTAATACGTCTGTGGATTCATGCTCCAGCACACATTATAGCAGTACATCCCATGGGGTTCATAACTTCTTTGTGAAGAAGTATTACTTAAGTCCAGAGAGCAGATGTTTCATAAAAACTGTTGTCATTCCTATTCAGGATTATCATTTCAGCCTGCTCTTGTGTATCGTATTTTCTCACTGTCAGTATCCAGTGAGAAGAGTTTTAACTTCTCTGACCTCTGGCCATATGCTTTCCTTTCCATGTCATGCTCATTTCTGGTAGCATTCATCTGGACTTGCCAGGAGGCTGATGCTCATTTGCTTGGATGGTCTCTAGAACTGCACACAGTATGTGGCCTGATCACTGTCTCTTAGAACAGAAGCTTTACCACTTCGCTTTTTAGAGTGTATCACACTAAGGATACATCTGGAGCATTTCACTTCCTGCTGTAACTGTCCCCACAATGTGGTGTTAGAGGTTAGTTTCATGTGTGATCTGAATTCTGTTTGATCCTGCAGCTACTGTCTCAATATGCTTCCAGTGTTCCAATCCAGAGGTATAATCAGCACCTCCAGATCTGTCCTTTTCCTTCTGTTGCCATCATTTTCACTATCAGCCCACCCCACCCCTCACCCCACCCATGATACTTCATGCCAGAGTTCTTGCACCCTAGCTGCACAACTGTGCATTTATCTGCACTAAACTTCACTGCCATCTTTCATCCCACTTGGCCAGCCACTGCTGCATCTGTATTTGTTTCATCATTAAAGACGTTGATGTTGTTTTCTCTATTCCTTCAGATATTTCTGAAACAAATTCACTGAACAGTAATGGAACCAGGACAGGCAGCATTTCATTAGTCTCTTTCCTATCTCCTGATGTTAGCCCTCTCACCAGAAACCTCTACACTTTACCATATACATATTCTACATTTATTTATTTGACATTTGTTTACCGGGGTGGTCTGACGGGGTCAAAAGAACCCATTTTCAGCAGAGGCCCAGAAAGAAAAGCTCCACATACAGTACAATACAAATACAGTATAATACAATACAATAAAGATTACATTAGAAATACTACACAAAAAATAAGTTGAAAGAACAAACTGTTACAAGATGTTGTAATATATTGCTACACAGCTAGACAGTTCTATACAGTTAAAACATTACAGACGATAATAGTCACTCTCATCATACAGGATGTAGAAATAGCAGCCAGAAAGTTAGTGATGCAGACATACAGCAAGAGAGAGTTAAGAAGAATAGAAGCAATAAAGCCTGAGCAGCAGCTTAAGGATGTGGTACAGAAGCAGAGAAAAAGTTAGAAGAACCTTAGGATCTTGCAGCCTGTGAGGGATTGAAATGCAAGAGAAGAGGAAACCTGAGCATTAGGCAGGCTTTATGCAGGAGCAGAGCCATGTATTTTTGAGATAATTTTTTAAAGAGGTTTTGAAATGGGTTAGGCCAGGAATAAACCTGGTAGCTAGAGGTAGTGAATTCCAATGTATAGAGACAGAGTATGAATACAGAGAATGACCAGGTTTTCTTGTGGGTTTTGAGATAGCTAAGAGATTTTTGTCTTCTGATCTTTGGAATCGATTTGGTGTGTAAGGTGCGACTAGATTGGCTAGTGCAGGGCAGGCAGTAGGCTTGAAAATAAGGTTGTGCAGGGCGGTAGCTGAATAAAGGCAAGTTGGTTGGGGAGTTCAAGCCAGTTTAAGTCTAGGTGTGGTTTACAGTGGTGTGTGTGTGTGATATTTAGAGTTTGTGGCAAACTTTGCAACTTTGTTGTAGCACTGTTCCAACTTGCTTAGGGTAGAATTTTGTAAGTTAGTTAAGATAGGAGCACCATACAGAAGAGAGGGAAGTAAAAATGTTTTTGCAAGGGTAGTTTTGGTTGCTGCAGTAAAAAAAATGTTTGTTTCTATGTAAGAGTCCCAGTTTTTGATGCATTTTCTTTATATTTTGCTGTATATGGGGGTCAAATTAAAATTTATTGTCAATGATAACACCTAGAAATTTGGTTTTCTGCACTATTTCTGTGGCAGTGTTGTCAGATGCTGGATGGATGGATGCAAGGATGTTGAAATGATCAGTGACAAGGGAGGTGCTTTTGGGATGAAAGAGTACTAATATTGTCTTCTTTGGATTAAGAAAGAGTTGGGCATTTCTTACCCAGATTCAACTGCTGTAAAGGACTGTTGAGTTTTTGAGAGTAGTTCTGGTAGTGACTGAGCAATGCAGATTATGGTGGAATCATCAGCATATTGAATGAGGGTCCCAGGGTGAGAGGCAGTGCGAAGGATGTTTGTGAAAATGTTTAAGAGTAGGGGTCCTAGGATGGAGCCTTGGGGGTCTCCACTAGGGTTGTGGAGAAAGGGTGAGAGTTTGTTGGACCATTTCACTGCTTGTTTATGATCCTTGAAGTAGCTCTGAAACCATTTTACTGTGTTATATGTGAAGCCTAAGTTAAACAGTGTGTTCAAAAGGGGTAAGACACTGTGTCAAAGGCCTTGGAGAGATCAAGGAATACTGAGGCTGTATAGCATCCTGCATCTCTGGCCTTGTTCACGGTGTCTGTAAAAGATAATAGGGCTGTAGCTGTGCTGTGGCTAGGTCGGAAGCCATGTTGGATTTTGGTTAAAAGAATGTTTTGCAATAGATATTGCATTATCTGCTAATGGATACCTCTCTCTCGAGAATTTTGGATATTGGACGGAAACTGGATGGATCAACAGAGTTGCCTCCTTTGTGGATGGGGTTGATGTGATATTGTTTCCATATGGTAGGTACTTCTGATTCAGATAAAGACCTATTTATAAGGATACTGATTGGGTAGGCAACTGAGTTAGCAGCCAGTTTGAGGTAGTATGGGGGGAGATTGTCAGCCGAGCTAGAGCAGGGTTTTCGTTTTTGTAGCAGTTTCTTAATGGTGTCAGTGGGTATGGGCTGAAATGAGAATGGGGTTTGTATGACATTTTGTTGAGTGGGGGGGTTAGTAATGACAGGGTTAGAAGTAGCTGATGGCCTGGGGCCGGTGTCTGAATAGGTTGAAGGGGGGGGGTCCAGCTCTAGGAATGTTAGTTATTAGGTCTGATATTGATTTTATGAAGTGGTTGTTAGAGTTTTCGGGTATTTGTGATGGAGGGGTATCAGGTGACGGGGTGTGCTCTCCATTTCTTCCTGGGTTAAGTAGAGAAGATATGGCATGCCAAAATTTACTGGGGTTGATTTTATGCTGGAGCTGAAGCTGAGAATAATATGATTTCTTACCGCTGTTGATTAGTTTTGTCACTTTGTTACGTAGTGTTTTGACATTAACATGATTTTGTTCATTTTTGTTTTGTTTCCAGGTTGACCAGGCTAGGTCCCCTTGCTTCATCAGGTGTTTACATTCCTTAGTCATGGTGCCGAGTTTGTTTTGATTCTTTTCATACGAATGGGAGCTGATGTATCAAGTATGTGAAGAAAGGGGTTATTAAAGTGTAGTACAGCATCATTAAGGGGTAGTTGTTTAACGAGTGTCCAGTCTACTTCCTGTAGGAGATTGTTGAATTTATGCTGACAAAATTAATTGAGTTCCAAACTGATTTTGTAGTGTGTACTCTTAGTTGTTGGGAGTTTGTTCTAAGGGAATAAGGTGGTAGATGATCGCTCAGGGAGCTAGACAGTGTACCGGAAGAGGGGTAATTGGCAGGGTGGGATACTAGAATCTAGTCTAAGGTGGATTGGCAGGCAAGATCTTTGCTGTATCTTGTTGGAGCATTGATAAGCTGAGAAAAAACATACATATTTATACTATTTGTGGGGGAGTCGGAAGCTATGGTTTGCCAATCTATATTTACGTCTCCTAAGATTATTGTTTCAAGGTTTATTGTTTGGGATGTCCAGGATAAAATATTTTCCAACACTAGTATATTGTTACCTGGTGGGATATATATTACTATTATGCAAATTATTTTTGATATATTAAGGTTCAAAAAGGAGATTAGCACCTCAGCATTGGAAAAGATGGGTATATTACTGGTATAAGGTGTGATGTTGAGTGTAGAGGGATATAGAAGTGCTAACCCTCCCCCTTTTTTTAGATCTATCTCTTCTGGTTATTGCAAAGTTTGGCAGTATTATTTCTGAGTCTTTTACATTGGGATGTAGTCATGTTTCAGTAAGGGTTAGTATGTCAGGTTTATTTTGATCAATCCAAGCATGCAGTTGGGGCTATTTTATTACATATACTTCTAAGATTAAGTGTAAGTATGTTTAAATCTTTGGGGTTACTCTTGTGGTTAGGATTAGAGGGTGGGCCAGGGTTAGGCTGTATGTCTCCACATTTGAGTAGATAGGTAATGAGGAATGCGTACCATGGAAGTGTTTTTTATTCCTACGTGAGAGTACTGGTGTCAAGTGTGGTTTCATAGGAGGTGAGGAGGCCAGTTTGTGGCTTGAATAGAATGGGAGGGTATAGGGGGAAAGCTGGGAGGAGATACATGAGAAGCTGTGTTGTTTATTGGGGAGAGGGTTAGAGGAGGTTGTTGTGTATTGGTGTGTGGGGGTATGTGAGGATATAGCTGTAGTGAGGCTGGGAATTAACAGTAAAGAGGCTGGGCAAGTTAGGAGGAGCATGTCAGCTGTCATAGTGGGTTTAAAAATAGTAAACGTGGTATTTGTGTGTTTGAATGTAGTATCAGGTGTAAATAGAGATTGTTATCATGTGATATGTGTGCAGCTGAAGGGAAGGTTGGAATGTTTTGACTTCAGAGTGGGCTTTGACAATGCGGTTAGGTGTTTTGCCTTGCAGTTTGTGATAAGGATGGGTGGGGTTGATGTGATTGGTCAGTAGTAAAATTATGGTGCAATGCTAGCTTGTGTGTATAGTAAAAGAGAAGGTGGCAAGCCTGGAGTTAATTTAAAATAGTTTGAGGTGGTGATAGCATTGTAATGGTAGAGTAGAGTAAGATGTAAAAAAGTATAGTAGTGGGCATGTGAGTTTAAGGGAATGGATGTAAGGGAGAACAGATAAGTTTGGCTAAATAAAAGAAAGTAAGTTGTGAATGAAATGTGGGTGTGGACAAGGTTGGGTTGTATGTAACTGGATCATAGGAATGAGGGGGAGTGGTTTGCTTTGGATAAGAGTAGAGATGCTGGGGGAGGGTGGGTTATGGGGGAAGGGCAGGGGATCGGAGTGAGCGTAACGAACAGAGTGGGAAGAACCCTTCAGATGGTTTACCACCATAAACAATCAGTGAAGTAGGATGTTCATGGATACAAAAGACAATTTGTCTGAACTCTAAATACTTGTCTCAAGTCATAGCATCTAATTTTATATTTATGGGCTTTTCAATGTCTTTCCAGGGATATGTTACACTGATAAGAGTGAAATATGCTGAAGTGTTAATGTAGCTTCACCTACAGCAGTAAAAAGGCCTATGAGTGTGGGTGAATGAGTAGGGGGTGGGGATATCCTTCCAGCAGATGCAACACTACAAAACAATGCAAACTAGACTTAACAAATTAAGTTATTTGCATATTGCCTTACATAGATTTGACTTTATTTGTTGCTTGTGTACTTCTTGCCAACTGCAGGTGAAATTCAGCTGTGCAGGTTCTTTAAGTAGTGCGATATGATAAGTCTGACTACTGCTGCTGCTGCAGAACGTATATGTGCTTGTTTCACTGGGAGGGAGAGAGAGAGAGAATTTCTTGATGGTTGAACTAGTTAGGTGCAGTACTATTTGTCTATACTCAGCCACCTTAAGTAATGTTTGGCAAACAAGAGTAGTGCATTATATTTCACAGTTTTGCATTTCAGCTTTCTAATTTTTAAACACGACAATAAGCATACAGGAGATGTTAGTAGGTATGCAAGTTTGGGATTACTAAAAACAAAAAAATGGTGGCTTCCATAGTATAGAAGGACAGAAAGTAAAATACACTAAACTAACAAGAGATATGTGTATGCATGCAAGTGTGGAGTTACTGAGATGTAGGTTTACTGATGTTAGAGGGACAGGAGGCAAGCCTATCCGTTAGTTCCCACTCTTTGCTACACAACATACAATCTGTAAATCTGATATTTAAGCACTTAGAAAAGGCAGCCAGCTAGAAAGTGTAACATATATAAAAATAAAAAAGGAGGCAAATCTAGAGAATGACAAAACTTTTCACAAACAGAAACTCTCCTATACTAACAATCACCTACATTATCCAGTAACTGTGCTGTTCATACAAACATAAAATCAGGTATTACAATAGAAGCCTTCAGCAGAAGTGAGTGGAAACATATATACATAACATAAACATATGTACTACAGATTAGCAGGGAGAAACAAAAGAGAGAAAAAAAAAGAAAGAATGCTTAGCCAGATGGCAACAGACTATAGACTTACTTGATACAACTGCAGTACAAACAACAAGAAAACATTTGATGGTTTCACTGAATTTTACTGTAAAACACCCAGCCAGTAGAAACTTGCTAATTCAATTGCTACACATTAATAGCAGAAAGACAAACTTTGATGATATTGTGACGACCATGCCCTGGCCCAGCAATCAAGGAGCCTCAATCCTCACTACTACACCAGGGATGTTGTCTCATAGAAGAGAAAAGGATAACTAATACACACAGTAAAGTACAATTTCCCTTAAGTGCACACAGAGATCACAGTCAGTCTGAGGCTGGTTGCTCCCTTGCTCACCAGGTCCCCAATAAGACTCCCCACTGGCACAGCTATAGGGTCCAAGTCTCAGCCTAACTGGGCAAGCTAAAACCTCCAGTACCCTCTCTGTCCAACCAGTGCTTTGTGTCCCTGCCAAGTAGCTGACACAACACACACACACACTTTGAGAAGAGGTTATACAACCACACAGATCCCCTGGGAAAAGGCTGGCACAGGTTCTTCGGCTGTGCCCCTATTACCCAGACCATACAGTAGTAATTCCTGCCACCACCCAGCTAATAATTATCAGCTACTAAAAAGCCCTTAAAAGGGTGTCCAATTATTACTGTGCAATATTAGTATCCAATGGTAGTATGACTATACAGTCTAAGGCTTATTAGAGTGGCTACTTTTACAGTGTGGGTTCTGTAAGTAAGCCAGTTGGCAGCCCATCAAGTGATGTAGGGATTAATGCCCAGCTTAGTAAGTCTATCTATGATTCCAGAGTGGAGGATGGTGTCAAAGGCCTTGGTGAGGTCCAGATAGGCTGTATGGACTGCCTTACCCTCATCCACGGCTCTAGAGACTGATTCAAAGAAGTCAATCAGGTTCAGGAGACAAGATCAGCCCTTCATGAGCCCAAACAGGGTGGGGTCCAGTGTTTGAAGGTTGCCGATGTCTTTGTTTATAAGTTCCATGACAATACATTCCATGGCCTTGCAGATCAGGCTCATCAGACTGATGGGGCGGTGGTTCTTAGGATCCAAGGTGGATCCTCCTTTGTGGAGTGGGATAACTGTAGCTGTGTGCCACTCAGTGGGCACGAAGCCTGAGGTGAGGCTATGATTAAAATGACACTTAGGTGAGGTGCCAGTTCATTTTGTAGTTCATGTAATATGCAGCCCAGGATGTCATCTGCTCCCATGCATGCTGTATTCTTAGCTTTGGAGAGTGCGTTTTTTAACTCTGTGGCCATTATTACCGGAATATGGCAATTTTCCAGTTTTGAGATAGGCCGTTTAGGGGGTGAGAGGGGGGTGAAGTTGGCACTGAATTGATCTGCCAGTATATTGGCAATATCCTTGGGATCAGTATATTTAATGTCATTCTGTTGTAGCTCAGAGCAGATCTGAGCATTGCCATTTAGATTATTGACATAACTATAGAATGCCTTGTGGTTGTCTTTGGAACCTTTGGCAATTTTATTTTCATAACTAGCTTTGGAGGATTTTATGAGAGATCTCAGCTTCTTACTAAGGCTGGTAAGGGAGTTTTTTGCATCCTGGGATTTTCCTCTTTTCTGCAACAGTTTCTTCCTTTTGTTGTAAAGTTTGTTTATGGCAGGGGACCACCAGATTGGCTTCCTTTTTTTTTTTGGAGGAGAGCATCTTGGTTCTATTTGGGATGGCATGATTCATGCATGAGTGGATGTGCTTATACAGTGCCTTAGTGTAGGATTCAACAGTTGAACTTTCAGTTCCCGTCTGAATGTGTGTCATGAAGTTTGTCACTTCTGACTTGCATAGCATGAAGTTGGCTTTGGAGAAGTTTTTTATGGAGGTTTCCTTACTGGGGGGGGGGATGTGGATGTTAAGGGTGATTAGCTTATGGTCAGACCTGACCAACTAGGGGGTGACCATAGGTGTGGAGCATTGATTTCCCGTGTTGGTAATGACCAGGTCTAGGATACTGGAGCCCCTGGTGGGACTATGGATTAGTTGATCCAGGGCATTAGAATTTATGAATTCCAAGAACCATTGGGCAAAGGTGTTGCTACACGAGTAGTTTTCCCAGTTAATGTCAGGGTAGTTGAAATCACCCAGTATTAGGGTGTTTGGTTGTATCTTAATATTTTGCAGTATGTTTAGAAAGGTGTAATGAGAATCTTGGGACATGGTGGGGGATCTGTAGCAAGCTAAAATTTGGATTGCAGTCTTACCTACTGTTAGTTGCACCTGGAGAATTTCAGACGCATTGTGTTGGGCAACTAGCCTGATGGTGTGAATATCCTTGGTGAATATGGGCACTTCTCTGCCTTTAGTGTTTTGGTCCTGGTTTGGTGGCCAAAAAGTGTGGTAAGAGTTGTAGCCTGGTATTGCAGGGGTGCTCTCTGGAGCCTTGAACCAGGTCTCAGTTACTGCACAGATATTGATGTTCTCCATTTTTAGGAGTGCCTCGAGAGAGTGCATTTTGAGGTTTAGACTTCTAGCACTGAGTAGCATTACCTTCAGAATTTGCCCTGCCCTGGAGTCTGTTTAGTGCCACCCCACCATGACAGCCTCCCCAGGAATTTTTGGAAAAGCCAGAAACATGTATTCATTCAGTTCCCCTGAATTCTTCTGTGATCTTCCATTATCACCCAGTATGTCTAGACCTGTCTGTCTCCTTTCTTTCTGCTGTATGCCTAAAATATGACTATTTCTCTCTCTTAATCCCTTCTGCTAACTCTCTTTCAGCTTTAACTTTTGCTCTCCTCACCTACTTTGCTGCCTTTCTGCTAACTTCCTTGTACTGTACGTCTTCTACTTCCCGACACCCTCCTTTCTCACTCCTGTAGGCCGTATAACTGTGTATAAATTAAAATCTGCATGCATGCATTGCATAAAACATGCCTAAGAATGAAACAGTGAGAAAACTTGTCACAATAATAACAGAAGTACTGACAGCAGCCATTTAAGTGAATATCTCATCTTCAAAATTCAGTATACATGTTGTGCATACGTATGGTTGATTCCTTAAACAATTACATTGTCACAGTTCTGACTTAGCTTAAAATTATAAAATTGTTGCAGAAGTGTCTTTCATTACATGGTATAAAACAGCAATTTTATTTTGTTTTTCTGATGGGTCATTTCTTGTCTCAGTTTCATGTACAACACAAGCTTGATGACAATTATGAATCAAAAGAAACTGCTCAAGGCTGGAAAATACGAAACCACAGACTAGCGTAACTTCCACTTTATTCAACGCTTTCGTAAAAAACTTCTTCAGAACCAAAAGAAATGATACATCAAACATTCATTTAAATACTCCACACAATTAAAATCAATTAATCAATTGCATAGTGTAAAATCGTAATTAAAGAGCCCTTTACAAAAAACAAACTCTTCATTCATCATTATGCACTATAGAATGGGCATAATTGAATACATTACAATAACAAACATAAAACATATGCTTCACAATCTTTTAAGAAACATTTAATATTGATGGCTTCATTTAACCCAGGAAAATGATTCGCCTGTAATTTAATTTGCCATCTAGTTTCTCTTTGAGCCAAAAAATTCCTGTAATCAGGTTCACAGTGTTCCAGGATAGAAAACAAAAAATTTTTTAAACCAATACATTCAACACTATGTCTATAAAATATTTGGTTTTTGTCCTTTTTTCTAATATTAAACATATGCTCCTTCATTCTAACATTTAATTTTCTAGTAGTCATACCAATATAAAATGATGAGCATTTGTCACACACTGCAATATAAACAACTCCTTTTGTTTTACAACAGAAATTACCAGGGACCCCTATAGTGTTAGGTATGTGAGGAAGTTGAATATAAGGACCTTCTAAAATAAACCTACAAACAGAACAATCATGACATTATTTGTGTATACCCCTATTAATGTGCCCCTTCTTAATGCTACATGTGCTTCTATCTCTCCCCTTTTCAAATGCTCCTTTCAAACTATGTTCATTCCTATAAACAAACTTTGGTTTCCCCTTAATAGCTGCCATTAAATCAGCATTTCCTTCGAGGATCTTCCAATTATTGTTTATAATATTACGTATGCCTATATTATCAACACTCATATTCATACTGAAACATAAAATTTCAGTATACTTTCCAGTTTCCTTAACTTGGGGTGTTAGTCTATTTTTCAAAATGGGTGGATACAAAGTTGCACGTTGCTTAGAAATGTCATTTGCTGCTTCCCTTAACAAACTCTCACTGTTCCCCCTCTCCAAAAACAATTGTATGATGAATTCAAGCTCATTAATAAATGTCTTATCAACACTTGTCATCCTGCTAGCTCGTATAAATTGGCTTTTGGGTATGTTATTCAGCATGAATTTCGGATGTTGACTGGTTGCATGTAAATAATTATTCTTAAAGGTTTCTTTACGAAAAATACTACTAGTAAAATTTTTTCCCAATGCATCCCATGTCAGAGTTGCATCCAAAAAATTAATGGAATTCCCATAACATCCCACAACAAACTTCAAAAAGTCAGAAACCTCATTCAACTTGTTACAGAATAACTGCATTTCTAACCCTCCATATAAAATAAAAATTAAATCATCTATAAATCTTTTATAATAAATGATCTTGAATTCAGTTTTCAGGGAGTCCAAGATGGTATGTTCCCACCACCCCATGACTAAGTTGGCAAACACTGGGGCTGCTGGGGACCCCATCTCATCTCCTTGAACTTGCTTGTAAAATCTATGATTAAAAGTAAAAAAATTATTTTCTAAAATCGCTTCCATAAAATCACAATAAAACTGGCTTCTCCGTTAGTTATATTGCTGCATTGCTGTAAAAATGCTCTCATTGCTTCCATCCCCTTGTCATGGGGTATAGACGTGTACAAAGACACTACATCTAGAGTGAACATAATGTGCTGTGTCGGACTGAATAAATGAGCTTCATTCACAAACCGAATACTATCTAAAAAGTCCCAAGAGTCCCTCAAATACGACTTCATTTTGCAAACAATAGGACTAAGCATTGCATCAATCATTTTTGACATACCCGCTGTGACATAATTCGGGGCAGAAATAATAGGTCTGAAGGGTTTAGGCTTTTGTGACTCTTAGGAATGCCAAACATTACTCCTATTCCAGGATGTTCTACTTCACAAAAATTATACATTGCAGAATCCATGTTGCTGCACATCAAATTTTCATACAAAAAGCTGTTAACATATCTAAAACTTTTCTCTATGTTCTTTGTCGAAACAATATTATATTCATTCACATTACTGAGCATAGATTCCATTTTGTTAATATAATCCTTTTGATTCATCAAGACAATGAGCCCTCCCTTATCACTTTTCATTATTCTGATGTCTCTAGAAGTCACTAACTCTTTCATGGCATTTCTCATGTTAACATTCAAGTTATTAAAATAATATTGACTCTTTTTATTGAGCAAAGCACAAATTTCATACTCACATGTTGTTTCAACACCTGAATAGTATGAATTAAAGCTGGATTAAAACTAGAAGGTTTAAAAAACATGCTATTGTTTTTTTCTCACATTTTTCAAAATATATTTCAGATTTAACTTCCTAGTAAATTTCTTTAAATCAATGATGGTTTCAACTACATCAGCTCACCTAGTGGGAATGAAATTTAAACCTAACTTTAACAGTTGAACATGAAATTTGTTTAAAATACAGTTAAGATAAATTCAAAATGTCCTTTTCAAACTCACTCTCATCTACTCGTTGTCTGTAGATGACTCTGACATTAATCTTGCCTTCTTTCTGGTCATCTTCTGCTGCTTGCAAGTTCTTTGCTCTTTCTCTGAACTTAAAAAAACTTCCATTATCACCCAGTATGTCTAGACCTGCCTGTCTCCTTTCTTTCTGCTGTATGCCTAAAATATGACTGTTTCCCTCTCTTAATCCCTTCTGCTAACTCTCTTTCAGCTTTAACTTTTGCTCTCCTCACCTACTTTGCTGCCTTTCTGCTAACTTCCTTGTACTGTACGTCTTCTACTTCCCGACACCCTCCTTTCTCACTCCTGTAGGCCGTATAACTGTGTATAAATTAAAGTCTGCATGCATGCCAATAAGACATTGCATAAAACATGCCTAAGAATAAAACAGTGAGAAAACTTGTCACAATAATAACAGAAGTACTGACAGCAGCCATTTAAGTGAATATCCCATCTTCAAAATTCAGTATACATGTTGTGCATACGTATGGTTGATTCCTTAAACAATTACATTGTCACAGTTCTGACATAGCTTAAAATGATAGAATTGTTGCAGAAGTGTCTTTCATTACATGGTATAAAACATCAATTATTTTTTGTTTTCCAGATGGGTCATTTCTTGTCTCAGTTTCATGTACAACACAAGTTGATGACAATTATGAAGTACTAATTGGAGTTCCTTGAAATTAAAGAAATGGAGAGGGTCAGGCAGTGTTTATTTGTTTAGGTCACTGGCCTCATAAAATTGAGGGCCAGTGTCCAGGAAGAGCACAATGCATGTAGTACCCAGCCGGTCACGCTAGATTTAAACTGCAACATTATATCCAGGATGTTGTTTGCTACACAGATCAGCATTACAAGTGTTAAATACGTCTGTGTTTACCTACCCAGAACACTAGTTATTTTGTTGTCAATGACAACATACAAATGTTTGCTGGACTCAGTAAAATTGTCATTTCAGGGAAAAGTAACCGTAAAGTATCTGTTTCATGCCAGCAGATTCTCTGCCAGTGTTGTACAGTCAAACATTAATCAATTAAATGTTTGTCCACCAAGCACCATAAGAAATGTTCTTGATTTTTTTCCAGTCAATGGAAGTTAAGTGCTGATTGCAGCATAAATGCAAAATATTTCCTACTCAGTAAAACACAGAATCGCTTAAAGATTTATATTAATGGTCAGAGTGCTAAGTCAGGACAGAGTAACTGAAAGCTTAAAAAACCTGAAAGGTTGCAACAATAAATGGCTATTAGAACTTTGAATTTACATCCACCAATATACTTGTTTGCCGCAAGAAAAGATTTCCTGAGTGCATTTATTACACCAAAATTAAAACTATAATCCATGGTGTTTTCTTCATTTCTGTGGCTATTACAATAAACTGACAGAATAAAGGCCTACACTATCTGTTGGGTGCAGTATGACCTAGTAATGTTTGTCAGGGAATGGAAGATGACAAAAAGATGCAGGCAGGGCTAGATGTTAGGGCACAACTAGGATATCTAGGAAGGCAGAGGTACATCTGTGGGAGAGAAGGATGGTTTAGCTGTGAAAATAAGCAATAAGAAGGACTTGAGAAAAAGAAATAGCCATTTCCACCTGAATTCTATCTCAGAAGGACCTTAACACAGCAGATGAATTTACACCAGAGAGAGACACCAGGGTTTAGCACCTAAGATTCATTCAATCAAACTCATCTACCTTAACATCAACCCCTATATCGTCTACTGTAGAGTCAACTAGCTCACTGATGGAACATATACAGTGAGAGGAGGTTGTACCTTGTCCACGCAATATAATGTCACTAGTATTGCCCCACATGGCTCAGTCATGTCACCCCTATTGACATCTACTTCTCTGGCTTGAAAGTGGACATGTATGACTGATAGCTAACCATGTGTGCTGCTGGGTATCATTATTAACTCCCCTGCACATATTCAGAGGTTTCCAGAAAGGTTTGATCTTTCCAATGACCAGTATAATAACCACAACTTCAAACTCAATGCCAAAAAGTGTAGCAGTTTCTTTTGGAAAACAAGAATATTGAACAGCATAACATATAAGTGGTACTTACCCCTTAAAACTGACACAGTTATTACTGCCCTGGGCACATTCATTGGCAAGCTATACTTTGACTATAGTAAGGAAGCCATTCTCCCTCACCTATCTAATTGCTAAAGGTATAGTCTCAAGACCTAAAGAGGTCATAACTTACATCTGTTTTCCCTTATTAGGTCCATCAGCCTCAAGCTGACCTGAAGCTGTCCTCTCAGCACACCAGTGAGTGCTCCAAGCCACTATCAGAGTCCTACTTGTGAACCACGAGAAGATGGAACAAAACAGCTAGTAAAGTGTAGGCCATAGCTGTATAGAGACAGCTATTGTTCAACGTTTCTTTCTGTTGTAAAGTTAGGGGAGTACATATTACCAGATTTGTCCTGCTGTCCTTTTCCCCTTATCTGCCCCCTCTGTTTTTTTTTTAGTTAAGGACTCTGCATAAAGTCCATCTTTAAACATATAAGACTAGTACTGAGCCCTCCTAGAGTCCCCTTTAAAGCCTAAATCTCCTAGCTCCAGCCCCTATTCCTCTCACAGTCATAAAGCTAACAGAAAACTTCCTCTTTGAAACTAGGCAGCCTTAAATTCCTGCCCAAGGGAGTCTTAATTGATTGTTTTTTTCTTGTTGCCCGGTCCATGCCATGGGTTGAGCCTGAACTATTTCATCCAATAGCCTGCCCTTGCACACTTATCAATCACCTTGTCCCTCCCAATCCAATCCCAAACAAGCCATGCAGAGATTACATTTACCCCTCCTGGCAACAGCATCATTTTTTAACACTAATTTCCCCAAGATTCTGCAACAACACGGGCATCATGGTAGTGTGTACACCTCATACGTGTATTTGGTTTTGCTTATTATCATTGTTCCCTGCCAGTGTGGGATATTTCATTTTTATTGTTGTGTCTCATGCCTAGATGTACAAAGTGCTCTACAAATGTGTTAAGTTGTACCACTTGCGAACACCAACCCAAACTTTACAGTAGTCTGCTTGATGCATGCTTCAGGCCATTCTTAGCCCTAGATGTAATGAGCTGTAAACTATCTTGACACTCTTGTATAGACTGTTTCTATCCATAATTTAATGCACAGAAAGTGAATATCAAGAATCTAGGCCAGTGATTTTATATCACAGCACTGTTATGGCTAGCGCAGCTATTACTCTAATATATCTTAGTGGCTGTAAGCAGGAACTAAACATCTGGGTGCACAGCTCTTACTGTAATTTAGTGTTTGTGGAGTAAAACTGTAGTTAATCTGTCATTCAAGAGGTGGAAATCTAGTATTAGAGCTTGTAGCATGGCCACTAATACAAGCGTATAAAGGGTCGGTGTCTCGCATTATACCTTCTGCTGTCCTACAAAGTCTCGGCTATAGGAAGCCGGTGACTATAGAGTGTTCTAGCCTGCTTTTAAAGTAAATTGTTAAACCTAAGCCTATAACTGCAGCTGTATATTACCTGGTTATTGCGACCATAATTCTGTAAAGATACTACACATGCGCTACTGATTTTAATGCACTGTGTAAAGCATTCCTATGTACTGCATTGTTTCTAGCTAAAAAAAAAAAAAAAGAACTGTTAAGATTTTGTAGTATATGTTCCCACTCCACATGATGTTGCTAATTTACTCCAGCTGAATCTAGAATTGTATCTGTCCCTAAACTGACCCTTTAGCTTTTCCTGACTGCACAACCTAATGTCTCCCTCGGCCTTTCGTATCTTATACCTTCACTTCAGTTCAGCCCTCCCCCCTCTTTCTCTCATGCTACCTATCCTTCCTACCCCTAACTTTGTTTCTTTTTTCTGTTACAGTCCCCTAATCAGTATACTGACAGCTGACATGAAGCTGTCTTCTGAGAGTCCCACTTGTGAACTGCAAGTAGATGGAACAAAACAGCTAGTAAAGTGTAGGTCATAGCTATACAAAGACAGCTATTGTTCAACATTTCTTTCTGTTCTAAAGTTAAGGGAGTACACATTACCAGACGTTTCCTGCTGTCCTTTCCCTCTTATCTGCCCTCTCTGTTTTTGCTAGTTATGGACTCTGCATAGAGTCCTCCTTTAAACTTATAAGATTCGTACTGAGCCCTTCTAGAGTCCCCTTAAAGCCTAAATCTCCTAGCCCCAACCCCTATTCCCCTCACAGTCATAAAGCTAACAGAAACTTTGTCTTTGAAACTAGGCAGCCTTAAATTCCTGCATGCAGAGGTCTTACCTGATTGTTTTTTCTTGTTACCTGGTCCATCCCATGGTTCCACCCACTCCATTTGCCCTCATTCCCCTCAGGCTACCTTCACCCCCTTTACCCTACCCCCATTCCCACCCATCCCTACTTCAATTACATTTATTCTCAACTAGGCTCCTCCTACCATTAACTTTCACACAATCACAGTGCTCCCCACTAACTCTTACACTCTGGTGCATCCCATATACTCACACACAGCCCTCCTGTCTAAATTCCCTTAACTACATCTTATTAGATTACACCCCACTATTACTGTACCTGCCTGTTTATATTATCAACACTAAACTATTACTAACTACTATCACATTCTACATTCCCTCTACTACCCACCTGACCCAAAATGCCATTAAAAGCAAACTTACACCCTACCTCTCCCTGCTACCCTTAACCCTCCTACTACACCTAACCTCCTTGCAACTTGCCTCTGTCCAGTATATGCCCTCATCAACAACCTCCATGCATAATCTAGCACCCAGATCTTTCTCCAACATTTCACATAATCGATACCCTACAGACAACATCCTCTGCTTTAGACAAAGAATTCTCCCAATGAATGGCAAGGCTCTCACAAACTACATCCTTACCTTAGTAATAAAATAACCAAGAAACAGGAGCCCAACACCATCTTGCTCAAACACTCCAAACTAATCTTAAGTGGATATCCACCTCAACCCTGGCCCTTCCTCCCCATCTTCCAACTCACACTGCCACTATAAGTCTCTAAACCTAACTACTATTAACCTGCAAAGCATTAGAAACAAAATCCTTGACTTCATTGCCTGGCTAACACACAATAAACCTGACGTTATTGCCACTATAGAAACATGGCTAAAACCTTATATCAAAAGCCCAGAATTTCTACCCCCTGGCTTTGTGTGCCTACGCAAAGACAGACATCAAAAAAGGAGGTGGGTAGCTCTAATTTACCACAACACCTTCAACATGATCCCCTACAAGTCACAAATACCCAACTTTGCTACAGCCAAAATTTTAATAGCCTTCCTAAAAATTTATGAGAATAAAAACCTATCATTTCCCTATATATTTCCCCTGGTAATAACATCTCCATTCTAGAGGACATCCTATCTTGGAGCTCCAATAACATAACTTCACAAAAACAATAATCCTAGGTGATGTTAATTTAAACTGGCTAGATCTCTCACAGCAACTCCCACCCCTCCAACATCAACCTATATAACTACACCCAGCTAATTACAGACATCACCAGACCCAACAAAAACAGCACCCATGGAACAATCTTAGACTGGATCATGGTCACTGACCCTAATAAGATTGCCACTACAGGAACCCTCACAAACAGCATTAGTGACCATCCCCCAGACTTTATAATACTCAAAACTACAGCTGCCATATACAAACATCAATACACATATACTAGAAACGTATCCCATTTCTCCCCTACAACCTTTAACAATTCCCTACAAAGCGTCAACTGGGAACCCTTAAAAACTCTCACTCTAGATAGTGCTGTACAATATTTCAATTCCTCTTTCCTTAATATCTTGAATAGCTTGGTGCGCCCCCCCCCCCGACTAAAATGCATAAAATCCTGGCACCCCCCCATGACTCACTATAGCCACAAAACAGAACATGGTCACAGGGACTGTGCCTGGAAGCTTTGGCAAAAGCACAAAAAACCCTCTGACCTCATGGCCTATGGGCACCTCCACAAAAAAGTAAAATGAGAAGTCATTAAAGATAAGAAAAACTACTATCATACTTTACAAAATGAACACAAATGTAACCCTAAACCCTTCAGGAGTTCAATCAATTAGAAACTAACCCCTGCCCTATCCCAGAAAAAAACCTGTAGAAATCGCCACACTTTTCAACACTTATTTCGTTGACCCTATAGCCAAGCTCACCACCAACGTCCTTCAAACTCCACCATACCAAAGCACCTCATCTGCCACTACTATCCCCCCCACCAGCCCATTCTCCCAAATTCTCACTAGTCCCTATTCCAACAGCTGTGGTAAAGAAACTGCTTATAAAACTAAAACCATGCACCAATGCCCCTGACTACAACCTGCCTCTAGAATTCATGCAAAAAGCTGCAAATTCCATTTCATACTCCATCAGCATACTTCTCATTAGATCCATCCATGAGTCTTATGTACATTCTATTTGGAAAAAAAGCATTTATCCTCCCACTAAACAAAGGCAGTACCGACATAGATGTCTCCAACTTCTGGCCCATTGCCATCCTTTCCCCCCCATCTCAAAAATCCTTGAAAAATGTATCGACAGTCAACTCCTTAACCACCTACTTGATAACAACATACTATCAGCAGCCCAGCATGGTTTCAGACCAAGCCATAGCACTACTACTGCTCCCAGTTCCTTCTCTGACTCTATCAATTGGGCTCATGATGCCAGAAAACTTGCCTCCTCCCTATTTCTCGATCTGTCCAAAGCCTTTGATACTATCTCTCACTCTCTTCTCCTTAGAAAACTATCCAATATATCTCTCCCTCCACCCTAAACTGGTTTTCCAACTACCTCCCAGACAGACAAGCCACAAAATGGCTAAACTCCTTCTCTCCATTCTTTAACACCACTACAGGTGTTCCCCAAGTGTCTATCCTGGGCCCATTACTTTTTAGCATTTTCATCAACGACTTCCACTCTAGCCTCACCCAAGTCACAGTCATCCAATGCATGGATGACTCTACTATCATCTGTACAAGAACTTCAGAAACGTACCCAATCAGCCCTCAACTCCACTGAAATATGGATGTCTAACAACCATTTAGCATTAAACCCCAGAAAGACCAAACTAGTATTATTCACCCCTAAGAAATCTGACACCATAAACAAGGACACTTTTCCTATTCACTCCCATGACAACACTTCTATTGAGGATGTCACTCATACCAAACTCCTAGGTGTCACCACTGATAGACATCTAACCTTCATCATGTACATTCATAACAACATTAAAAAAGCACACCAGAAACTGGGCATGCTATATCGTCACAAAACTTACCTCAACTACTCTTCCAAACTATCTCTCACCACCTCCTATCTGCTTCCCTGTCTACTATATAGGTTCATAGGTAGGTACTAGGCTATTGGGCCTAGGGCCTATATAAGCCTAGCCAAAGGTACTCTGGCTTTCGCCACCCAAGAAAATTATTTTCCTGTGCCACTGTCGAGCAGAGCCACAGAAGTGATCCCCAGGGTGAATTTCCTATCTCCCATCCAATCATCAAGATTTTTCTTGAAGAGTGCTAATGAGGAGCTTTGTTTGATATAGATAGGTAATTTGTTCCAGAGTAACGGAAGTCTCTGGGACAGGAATCTATCCCTCCAGCATGTTCTGTTTATTGTGGTGACAAGGTTTAGGTCCCTAGACTGTGTAGCTCATAGGGATTGGGATTTCTTTAAGTGGAGCATGTCTAAAAGCTCTGGGTTTGACATAGCTTTGTGTGTTAGGCAGAGATTGCCTCTGAGTAGGCAATATGCAACAGAGTAAAGCTGCAGTTTTTTGAGACGGTCTGCATAGGGCATCTGTTTGAGGCCAGTAATCCTCTTTGTGAGGTATTTCTGTGGCCTTTCCAGTTGTTGTAGATGTCTTGTGAGGTACATACCAAAAGGGGCATTGTACTCTATAATGAGTCTAATGAGTGATGAGTAGAGGGGAACAATGACCTCTTTTTTCCTGAATGAGAAACCTTTTGTGATGAGGTGTGCCATGTAGAAGGATTTCCTGACTACTGTGGCGATGTGATTATCAAAGGAGAGACTACTGTCCACCTGTGTCCCAAGGTCTCTTATCACACTTTCAGTGTTAAGTAGACTACAGCCTATGTGGTAATTCATGGGTACTGAGTTTTTACCAAAAGGGATGACAATGCACTTTTTGGCATTGAGCTTGATGCCATGGCTTTGACTCCAGGCATCTGTCTCAGTGAGGCCCTTTTGTAGGATGTCCACATCTTTTGGAGTTTTGATTATGGCTCCTAGTTTGCAGTCATCTGTGAACTTCGTTAGCCAAAGACCTTCTGTGTTGGCCTGTACTTCGGAGAAGTAGATACTAAACAGCAGAGGACCCAGGACTGAACCCTGTGGTACTCCACTTGTCACTGGTATGACGCTGGATTTGGAGTCTGCTACTTTCACAGTGTGGGTTCTGTCAGTGAGCCAGTTGGTAACCCATCTTGTGACATAGGGATTTATACCTAGTTTAGTGAGTTTATCTATAATTCCAGAGTGGGGGATGGTGTTGAAAGCCTTGGCGAGATCTAAATAGGCTGTGTGAACCACCTTACCCTCATCTACGGCTTTGGTGACTGCTTCAAAGAAGTCTATCAAGTTTAGGAGACATGATCTGCCTTTTACAAACCCGAACTGGGTGGGGTCCTGAGATTGGAGATTACCAATGTCATTGTTTATAAGTTCCATGATGATACATTCCATAGCCTTGCAGACCAGGCTCATTAGGCTAATGGGGCGATAGTTTCTGGGATCTGTGGTGGCTCCCCCTTTGTGGAGTGGGATAACTGTCGCTGTGCCATTCAGTGGGCACATCCTGAGGTGAGGCTATGATTGAACATGGTACTTAGGTGGGGTGCCAGTTCATTCTGTAGTTCATGTAGAGCACAGCCTGGGATGTCGTCAGGGCCCACGGGTGCTGTATTCTTGGCTTTGGATAGTTTTTTTTTTTATCTGTGCAGCCGTGATTACAGGAACTTTGCATTCTTCTAGTATAGAGCTGTGCCCTTTAGGGGATGACAGGGAGGTAAAGTTAACACTGAACCTATCTACCAGGATGTTGGCAATATCAGTTGGTTCTGTATATTTAGTGCCATTGTGCTGTAACACAGAGCAGATCTGAGTGTTGCCATTGAGATTCTTGACATAGCTATAGAATGCTTTGTGGTTGTCTTTAGAGACGGTGGCGATTTTGTTTTCATAACTAGCTTTGGAGGATTTTATGAGGGATCTCAGCTTCTTACTGAGACTGACCAGGGAGTTTCTCCAACCATGGGATTTTACTCTTTTTTGCAACAGTTTCTTTCTTCTGTTGTAGAGTTTGGTTATCGCAGGGGACCACCAGATTGGCTTCCTTTTTTTGGAGGATAGCATCTTGGTTCTGTTAGGGATTGCATGATCCATGCACTCATGTAAGTGCTTATAAAGTGCATTTGTGTAGGATTCAGCAGTCATACCTCTATTGTCCATCAGCATGGGTGTCGTGAAGTTTGCTACTTCTGTCTTAAGAAGCGTGAAGTTGGCTTTGGAGAAATTTTTTACTATGGTTTCCCTAATGGGGGGTAGAGGAGGGATGTGGATGTCTAGGGTGATTAGCTTGTGGTCGGATCTGACCAACGAGGAATTGACCTCTGGTGTAGAGCACTGGTTGCCCATGTTGGTAATAACCAGGTCTAGGATATTGCTGCCCCTGGTGGGGGTGTGGATAAGTTGATCCATGGCATTGGAATTTATGAATTCCAGAAAATGTTGAGCACAAGAGTTGGCACATGAGTAGTTTTCCCAGTTAATGGTAGGGTAGTTGAAATCGCCCATTATTAGGGTGTTAGGTTGTACCCTAATATTTTCCAGTGTATTAAGAATTGAGGAGTGGGAATCCTGGGGCATGGTGATGGATCTTTAGCAAGCTACAATTTGGATTGCGGTCTTGCCCAGAGTTAGTTGCACTTGGATAATCTCAGAGCAACTAACCTGAAGGTGTGGATATCCTTAATGAATATGGACATGCCTCTGCCTTTAGTGTTTCGGTCCAGGTTAAGTGGCCGAAAGGTGTGGTATGAATTATAGCCTGGTAATGCAGGGGTACTCTCTGAAGCCTTGAACCAGGTCTCTGTCACTGCACAGATGTTGATGTTCTTCATTTTAAGGAGTGCCTCGAGTGAGTGTATTTTGAGGTTTAGATTTCTAGCATTGAGTAGCAATACCCTCAAATTCTTCTTGCCTGTACCTGTTAGGGTGGTGAATTTATCATTTGAACCTTGCCTAAAAAAGGCACTATAGGGGTGGCTAGAGCCTTAGCCAGTATCCGGAATCCCAGGGTTGACAGGTGCAGGCCATCTCTGGCAAAGCATTGTGGTTTGTCGATCATGTCATCCCAGGCAGACAGATATTGGATCCCCTTAGAATGACACCAGCAGCTTAGCCAATTGTTGAAGTCAATCATTTTGTCCTTGTACTGTAGTATCATTCTGGGTGATGGCAGGATGGTACTCAGGGCTAGGGTCATACCTGCCTGGGCTACAAGATCGGACAGCTCCTCTGTCTCCTTTCATGTAGTCCAAGGAGGTACATCTCAGATCATTCACACCAACATGGACAATGACCTGAGTGCATGCATTATGTGGCGGATCCTGGCACCCGACAGGCAGCTGACAGTAATTTTCACCTTGTTTAGCCTGATGAGTGGAACATCAGTGTGCCTGACTATAGAGTCATCTATGACTAGAGTGTTGGGTACGTTGTTATGCCTTATGGGCTGTGGTTGAGTGGCACACTGAGTTTGTGGGCAATGTGTCATTTGGGTTGAGTTGGGGGGTGGAGGTTGCTTGTGTTTTTGCTTTGGAGGTCCCTGTTGCTTGGGCAGGTTTTTACTGAGAGCCTATGCGAATGTAGGTGTGTGTTTTGTGTTTCTATGTGTGTGTTTTGGTGGTGTAGGTTTTGAGGGACTATGTGCTGAGTGTGGTGTGGTGCAAGTGTTTACCTTCTCCTCTTGACTATCTAGTCCAGTCTTGGGTAAAGAGAGCTCTGCTTCCAGTTTGGCTATATAAGTGAATATAAGTGCATCTCTCACAGGTTGTAGTGTTGGGTGGTAGGAGGAGAGGGTTGTCTGTGCAGATGAGGCAATTACTGCATTGCCCCAAGATGCCCAGATTAATCAGGTAGACAGGAGAAAACACCGGGAGCTGACCCTTAGACATGCCTGGATAGGTGTTTATTTGTTAAGTACTAGAAACTATTTTCCTCTAGACAGTGAGGGAAGTTGAGTGCTGTAGTAATTTGTAGCTTATTTAGTTCTTACAATAAGTTCTGAGCAAGTGCTGTGCTCAAAGAAACAGACTTGAGTGCTGAAACAAAAAACTGGCTAGTTCTAAGAAACAAAATTAAGCTAGAAGACTTCCCTCCAACACAGAAAGGGGGCCTAGAAGCCTACAAATAGTCCTGGACACAGCAAATCTATATCCAGACTAGACTACCCACAGGAAAGGCAGGAAACAAGCATAGAAATTTTTTTTTTTTTTTTTTTTTTAGTGGAAAGAGAGAAAGGAGTAGCAGAAACTAAGCTGATTGGCCTTCTCAAATGTTCTCCCTGTATTGGGTAGAATGAGGTAATGACACTAGACTGGGAGGAGGGTCCCAGATCAAATTTGCAGTAGGGGCGGGCAACTGCAACGCCACCAACTATAAGAACACCATACCAATAGGGAGGGACGGTGGGAAACAAACTGCCGAAATGTTTCTCACAGCAGAAAAGCAGCAGTGAGCCTTTAAATGAAAGTTTTAAACAGCTAGAGAAAGCATTTAACTGCAACAAGTTGTCAGAAACAAACAACCCAACAGACGCTTAATAAAAGTGGACAATTTCCAGTTAATACCTCACACACAGTGAAACTAGCTAGAAAAATATACAGTACACAAAGTGCTATAAATAACTTGAAAAAAATAAGCAAAATAACAGGATACTTAATGTTATATATAATAGATCCGAGTTTGCTCAGTGTCCTTCCTTCGATTAGCTCAGTGTGAAATGGCAGAAACACTCACAACTTAACTTCTTAGGTAACAGAAAGTTGAAACCTGAGACAACTTTTAAGAAATAAAAAGCTCAAAAGAATCAATGAGGTGCTTAGTCTAAGCTGTAGTCCAGGTGACCTCAGTCAGCCAATGACTTTAAACAATTCTCTCTCACCGAAATGCCTGATGGCTTTGGCTAAACCAAGATGTCCCTGAATCTGTGCTCAGACACACAGCCTCCACAAACACTAGGCCCAAATACAAGCCTGAATATGGATAATGCTACAAATATCCACACTACTTAGAAACAAACTGCAGAAATGTTTCTCACAGCAGAAAAGCAGCAGTGAGCCTTTAAATGAAAGTTTTAAACAGCTAAAGGCGCCTCTAGAAAAAGAGTTTAACTGTAACAAGTTATCCGAAACAAACAACCCAACAGATGCTTAATAAAAGTGGACAATTTCCAGTTAATACCTCACACACCGTGAAACTAGCTAGAAAAATATACAGTACACAAAGCGCTATAAATAACTTGAAAAAATAAGCAAAAAACAGGATACTTAATGTTATATATTATAGATCCAAGTTTGCTCAGTGTCCTTCCTTCGATTAGCTCAGTGTGAAATGCACTCTTCTCTTTACTAACATTCAGGCCAGTCTAAAATCCAAACTTCAAACATGCTATAACAAAATTGCATGGTTTGTCACAAATAGACAACATCTATCTCACCATTGCACCTCTCTTCATCTATTGAACTAGCTAGAACTACCTCATCACCTCACTTATATTGGACTAACTACTGCCCATAAAATAATACACTACCCATCCAGCTGCCCAGCCCTTTCCAATCTATTTAATCTATACCACCCCAGTAGACCCCTCCGCTCTGAAAAATCAAATGCTTCTATAGGTAGAAAAACCCAACCTTACTGCTGGACACTGGCTCAACTCCTTTTCCACTGCTAAGCTATGGAACTCCCTCCCACCCTCACTTAGATCTACTAGCAATACTCATATCTTTAAAAAGACTTTGCGACACTACCTCTCCTCCCACTGATTATGTCTGTGTCTACTAGCAATACCCATATCTTTAAAAAGACTTTGCGACACTACCTCTCCTCCCACTGATTATGTCTGTGTCTACTAGCAATACCCATATCTTTAAAAAGACTTTGCGACACTACCTCTCCTCCCACTGATTATGTCTGTGTCTACTAGCAATACCCATATCTTTAAAAAGACTTTGCAACACTACCTCTCCTCCCACTGATTATGTCCGTGTGCTAACTCCTCCCAATCCATTACCTGATTTGTCATCTCTCCTTGTTCTACACCCACCGCTGCTTTCTTCTTCCTTTTCCTCCACCTATACCATCTCCTTAATAGCTAACCCACCTCTACACCCTCTCATGAATACTTTGTCAGTCGATATTTTAGCACAGCTACTCTGCCTCTTCCTGTATCAGCAATCACACTGTACTGCCAGTAGCTAGATTTACTCACATATACATTCCCTTTTCTTTGTTTACCCAAATTCCTAGTCAGTTTAATCTATTATTGTTATATGTGTTTTTAGTCTAACAAACTGTATATATCACATTGTTACCTGAGCTTTATCAGTTCATAACTGACATAACTGTTATTTTGTATTTAGTATTTTCATCTCATTGTATATATTATACTGTTAGTTGTGATGTATAAAACTGTATGTATCACTGTGGAGCTTTTCTCCCTGGACCTCCACTGAAAATGGGCACTTTATGGCCCAGTGGACTTTCCCAGTAAACAAATGCAATAAATAATAAAGCCCCCTTTGTGTGTACCTCTCTAAACACCATCTCAACTCAAAAAGTTCCTGTAATTTCTAACTAAGCTTTTTTCTCCTTTACTTTTTTTTTCTCTTTTCTGACCTAATACTACATTCTTCTTTATATTTTTCTTCCTGTTTTTATCTCTAACAAGTTTCTAATACCTATTTTCAGCAACTCCTACCAATAACAGTTTGTAAATTATTTTCAATATTTAGTGTTAAATGATTTTTTGTCCAATTAATATTTGCTGTGTAATGACATTTGTATCATGTTTTTAGTATGTAAAGTGTCTGAAATTTTCACTGTCAAATCTATGCTAACATTATTCAAATACCAAATAATTTTGTCAAAATTTCTATGTGAAACTTTTCTCCCTGAGCCTCCCTGAAAAGAGATGATCTTGTACCCAGTAAGTTGGACAATCCTGGTAAAAAAGCAACCCATAAATAAAATGTTATCCCAGATCTCAGTTCTTTAAGC
This sequence comes from Protopterus annectens, assembly GCF_019279795.1. NCBI lineage: Eukaryota > Metazoa > Chordata > Ceratodontiformes > Protopteridae > Protopterus > Protopterus annectens. The sequence continues at coordinate 800,191,711 of NC_056739.1, read as the reverse complement.
TACCCAGACATGTTAAAATCCCTGTCATTTTATTCACCTTCTGTAGGTAACCTATTTTTAGCCTTCCATGCAGTGAAAGATTCTGTTCAACTTGACTTCCTTTTTCTCCAGAAGACTGGTAATATAGCACAAATAACTGATCCAAAGATTTCAGTGTTCATCTTAATGAAGACATTGCTGGACCAATAAGTCTCAGTCCCAAAGGATTCCCTACTTATGGAATAAACTCTCTTTACACCTCAAACCATGTTAGCCGCTTTTAACAGCTTTGATGACTGGAATGGTATTCACAAATTCACCCCAGGGTATGTCGTATAGCTCTCCTTGACCGGGGTTTTATTTACTGGTGTATTGGGCCACACTAACTAGGCTCCTCAGTGGTATCCTAAACAACATGCCTAGTAATGATCTATTAAAATATAATGAGGAAAAGCAACTTGTTGGAGAGGGGGTAAAAGTATAAAAGTGACAACTTCCATGATCAGAGTAGCTTGATAAGGAACCATGTTTAATGAGATAAACATGTTACCCATTATACCATCACCCACTGAGTTGAGAACATGACGTTAACTGATTTACTTTGGAAAATAAAAGGAAACATAAAATACTAACAATGATGACAATGTAAAACTAAATAAATAATTAGAACATTTTTTATAGAATTTGTTTGCTGACCAGGTCGGTGGACCCTTTAGACTACGTCCTGACCAAGAGGAACACAGTAAAAATGCAGATGCTTAGATTATAGCAGTTACATTTGCAACAGAATTGCAAAGAATCGAAAGTAATAAATGTACATTTGGGAATGCAATTGTTCAGAAAAGACAGATGAGATTATATTCTTTAATTATACAGTGAAACACAGAGATGGTTAAAAGGTAATTGTAGAACAATATGCCTGCCCAGTTACATTAAAACTAAACATCTGTCTGAATCTCTCTACCAGGATATTGCTTCACAAGGACCATTTCCAGGTGCAGCCCAAGAGTTTATACTCTGGCAACTTCACCAAAACAAACAAGATATTGTCATATTACAGAAACCTCTAATAAATTCAATTAAATACTGCAGCTCATTTCACAAGCAGTACATTTTTTACAAAATACCAAGATATTTTCAAATTGATCAAGATTTAAGGCAGTAATGAATAATAGTAACACTAATGATATGTTTTCAAATCTTGTAGCAATTTAGTAACACTGTTTACCCAGCCTTTGCATTATTAGCATTTGAGTTTAAATGGTTTGTTGTATTTATATACATTTATGGGGAATATAAAGCATGATGAGACACAAACCTAACAGGGAACGTGTGCCAAGCTTATGGAGTAGTAACAGAATAGAAAGATGAGGGTGTGTACTAGGATGTAAACTGATCTGAGACATTATCTAAAGAATATGTGAGAATACAGCAGGTTGCCATGTGACAGCCCATTCCACTGGGTGTAGAGAGGGCATGAGAATAGATAGAGGGGCAGGGTTAGGAGCAAGAACCTGATGACTATGGGATGTGGCTCTTTAAGGACTTATGAATTACTTAACTGTTTATTAATTATTTAATTGTATCAGTGGAGAATGTGTATAAAAAACTGCTTGGCATGTGAAATGTTATTCCTCTGAAGGCATAAAGCTGAGGTACCAGAAAGCCATTAACATCTTTGCAGTATTTGGTGGCTCCGTTTGCTTTTTTTTTTTTTTTTTAATGCGTTTCTTTTGGTGGTTAGAAGCTAGAACAGGCACAATGGGTTGATTCTAAATAAAGCATAGTTGTATTTCTTATTGCTGATGAAACCTGATATTAAGTGGCAGGCATTCCTCTCTAGCCACCAAAATGAGGGCCCCAAAGGGGTCTCTGATTCCTAGACATTTAAAGGTAGTTATAAGTTCAGATTTTTAATTTGTTGATAAGAGAGAAATTGCTCTTGGGTGGACTGAGATAAAAAAATTTAGTTTTATAGTGCTGGTGTCTTTAAGGGCAATCACATTAAATTCAAGGAGAAAGGTGGCCTTTAATGCAAACATTTGCCAATGGGAATTGAATTAATTAAACTGCTGGCTAGATGGGCAGTTTGCAGTGAAGATATGCTAGAAAAGTATTTATATTTGAAGCAACATAGACAGTCTGGGTGGATCTGAGAAAAAAAAAAAGGCACAAGCAGAAGGTTGTAGCCTTGGGAGATCAAGAGCAAAAAAACACAAAAACAAACAGGCCCTAATCATCATAATAAATGGGCATTTCAGTATAAATGTGCCAGTGGTTGTTAAAAGAACCAGTAATGTTAGCTCCACCTTTCAGGTGACCTTCAAACTGACATTACAGATTGTAAGAAATTAGTAGCGCAGTATAAGCATGCCAGTGGTTGTTAAAAGAACCATGTATTGCCAGCATTCAGATGACCTTCAAACAGGCCCTGCAGATCTTAAGAAATGACCAGCTCAGTACAAGTATACCAGTGGCTGTTAAAAGAACCAGCGATGTTAGCAGCGGTATTCAGATGGCCTTCAAACAGGTTCATACCTTAAAGTGAAAGGGTAAAAACTGCCAAATGTCCTTTTCTTGCTTTAGAACTTAATTGCTACAAAAGCCCACACACAAAAGAAAGTCTGGTTCGGAACTTATAATGATTTTACTTTTGGCTTCAAAACCTAAATATCTTATGAAGAACATCTTCTGCATATATGCTAGCAGCAATCATGGAAGTAATGAACAGCCTACAACTACTAAAGCAAGCTATCATGTGTCCATGCACAGCAAAGAGATTACTGAATGGTCCAAGCATAAAGTCTCTGTTTTTGTGTAATTTATTTATGAATTGTGCACATTTTGTCTTTCCCAACTGAAATACAGATGTTTTTCATTGCTGGTTTGTTTCCTATTCAGGACGCTGCTCAGGCAAGCTCCCTCCTTGCAGAAGTGTAACCCTCAGTCCTTGTAGTCATCTTTTGTCAAGTCTCAAACCTGAGTAAGCACCGCAATTTGTTGTCTTGCATGTTAACCTGCCATCTTCGCACTTGGTCCACCAGACAGGTAGGGTCTTAAAGCAGGGATCTAGTCTAAAGGGACTTTTGTAGATCCTGTACTGCTTGTATATCCTAAAAGGAGAACAATTTGTCTAAGCCCTGGCCAAAACAGAGTGAGACACATTTAATATTCATATAGCATAAGCTTCTAGGACATGAGCAATCATGTTGTTTCTAGCCAATAATTTCACAAGTTAAGACTTTTCTTGAACATGCAGCTCATAGAGACAGTCTCTCACTTGTATTGCCTGCAATCTCAAGAAGGCTGTTCTGACACCCATCTGTTATTCATCCTCCCTGACTTTTGCATAACTATCTTTACACACTTTGATTTCCATAGCATACGGTGAGTGTAACTGATTTTAATTTAAAGTCATGTGTCACTGTTAATCTCACTGTACTCTGCTCAGAAGACTACACTACTACTGTTTGTTGTGTACATATAATGTAATGGTGTTGCTACACTGGTGTTAATCTTCCAGTGTTTACTACACATGCAGTCAAGTCCTTAGGCAATCACATTGTCGTAGTTCTGACTTGCACAGCTCTATATGGTCTATAGGAGATTGTCAACTTTTTCAGAAAATCAAAAGTCATACGGTCGAGACTATATATTTACTTTCCAAAAAGTTGAAACAAGAAAAACAGCAAAAATCTAGGTTTTTCCCCCTGCAGATTATATATATCAACTCAGAGATAGTGCAGTGGGGAAAAAGGGTAAATTTTCCAATCTCCACTGTACCACAATCTCCATACAAATGCTTCAGCTTTTCGGAAAGTTCAACATATAGTCTCAGCCCTACAACTTGCAACTTTCTAAATAGTTGACTACGTCATATAGACCTGTGTGTGTGTGTGTGTGTATATATATATATATATATATATATATATATACACATGCAACTGCAATGTGTGGCTGTTATACTGGTAATATCTGTTTTCACTTGGGTAAGAGAAAAAGGCCAGGATTACCTAAACTGTGCATGTCTAACTCCTGCTGTACTGGTGGCTAGCCTTTTATTTTTGCACAATGTGAGATGAAGGTGAAATATTGATCTGCATAAAGGAGGGTATCTAATGTGAGGTCAGAGAATAAGGTGGACATCAAACCAAAGAAATGGACAAGGGAAGAGACATGATCAAATCCTAGGTAGAGTGCAGAGGCAGTTATTTATTTAACATTTGTCGCTGGAGGATACAACACTGAGCCATGTAGGCAGTTTACCGACTCAGCCCTGGAAAACCAAGTAGAGAGTAACAGTGGACAACAAAGCAGATTACAGTACAGATGAGTAGTACAAACATAATATTAAATGCAAAAAAATTAAATAGACTTTGCAGAACTCTGTTTAACATAGTGGAGTGCATCTTGCACAGTATCCATCATGCAAAAAAGATTATAACATATTAAAAGTCTATGAAGTAGGACTATCAAATGTCATGGTATATACAACTGTATTCACAGAATTATTGTAAGCTAACTTACGCTATAGTGGCAGGATAGGATGATAAAGTGACTGGCAAAGGACACTTAGAATAGCCTGAAGGAGTGAAGTACAATAAAGGGAAGTGGGTGCTATGAGGGAGAGGAAGTGGTGTGGGGTGGAAAAGAGTGTGTGGAAGAGGGTACAGGATAGGGAGATCAGACTGAGATGAGTTAATCTAGCATGGATGTTTTAGTCTTAGTTTTACATCATGAGGTAAATGGACAGATGGAGGACAGCATGACTGTAAGAGTTATGGGGTAAATCAATTCCCTGTAGGAGAAAAGGGGGGAGCACAGATGAATGTATACAGTAAATTTCCCCTGATACAGCAAGAGAAAAGTGTGAGGTACTGGAGGGAAGGATAAAAGAAGGGGTAAAGAAAGGGCTACCACACGTGGAGCAATCTAAATCTACCAGAAGCAAGCAGGCAAATACCAAGCTCCATGGCACTGACAGAGTAGGACTTGACTGAGGCCCTGTAGCATCATGAGATACAACTAAAAACAATAGCAGAAAGGACAGACACCTGGCCATGGTTCTTACTAAGGCAGAAGGTGCCATGGATGTCCAGCTAAGGTAGTGTTAGCCAACAATGATAATACCACAGTGTGATTTACAGTCAGGGCAAGGGCAAGAATGCAATGTTGTATGATTGTAGAAGAGTGCATTATGTTAGGCTGGGGGAGGGAATCATAAAGGAGGTGGGAGAATGGAAGCAAGTTAAGGAAGAAAAGCTCTGGGATTGGGTCAGGAATGAAGGAATTAGGGCTAAAACAAGCTCTGGGAATGGGTCAGGAATGAAGGAATTAAGGCTAAAAAGCTCTGGGAATGGGTCATGAATAAAGGAATAAGGGCTAAAACAAGTTCTGAGAATGGGTCAGGAAAGAAGGAATTAGGGCTAAAACAAGCTCTGGGAATGGGTCAGGATTGAAGGAATTAGGGCTAATATCGGCCAATCGACTCCCAGCCGAATACTTACAAATAGCATCAGATGTTATAGCCTACCCCATCTCAATCTTAATTAACAGAACTATAACAGAGGGCACAATCCCCTCTCTTTGGAAAATATCTTACGTCATCCCTCTTCATAAGGATGGCTCCTCCATGGAAACTTCTAACTATAGACCGATAGCAATACTGTCACCAATAGCAAAAATAATGGAAAGATGTGCTCACAAACAACTCCTACACTATCTCACCCTAAACAATCTTTTGTCCAAAACTCAACATGGTTTTCGCCCCCATCATAGTACAACCACTGCCCTCCTTTCCTTCGTCGACTCAGTCAACAGCAACAACAAACTAATTACTTCTGCGCTATTTCTTGATCTGTCAAAACCCTTTGACACGGTCAATCATCAACTGTTACTCCACACCCTCGAAAACCTTCACCTTGATAACTTGGCCCTAAACTGGTTTAATGCTTACCTCTCTGGTAGACAACAAGCAGTTCAGTGGCAAAGCAAGCTATCTCACTTGCTACCTAACACAATAGTTCCCCAAGGCTCTATACTTGGTCCCCTTCTTTTCTCCGTATTCATAAACGATCTCCATTCAGTCATCCCTAAAGCCACCTGCATTCAATACGCAGATGACGCTACGCTGATCTGCTCTGATCTTTCTCTCCATAATCTCCAGGTAGTCACCCAACACTGCTTTACTGCAGTGGAAAAATGGTTCACCGAACGGAAACTTATCCTAAACCCAATAAAAACTAAGCTACTACTAATTCTCCCCACCTTAGCCACTTCATTAGGGCAACACCCTCCACTCTCTAATAACATGGCCTTCCACGTTCAGTCCACTAACAGGACCATCATTGAGCCTGTCACCAATACCAAACTACTAGGTGTCACTATTGACCATAAGCTCAAATTTGACATGCACATCAGTCAAACTATAAAGACAGTAAACAAGAAACTTGGTTCCATGTATAGAATTAAGAACTTTCTTACTCCCAATACCAAACTAACCATCACATGCACTCACCTTCTCTCCACCCTATTATACGCCTCTCCGGTACTTTCCTTCCTCAAAAAAACTGAGCTTAACAAACTCTCTGTAGCTTATAACCATATTGCCAAATTTGTAACAGGAGAGCCTTACCATACTCACCACTGCCTCAATCTAAGAAAACTTGGCTGGTTAGAACTCCCCAATCTTCTCAAGCTTAACCAACTTATTGAAGCATTTAAAATTATCAAGGAACCAGATAAACCCCCTCACTGTACAAACTTTTGACCCCCTATTCCAATCTAAATAGCCTTCGTTCTTCAAATAGTGTCCTGGTACAAACAACGAAATCTAACAATTCGGGTGGCGATGCTCTTTTTGCCAATTCCATTGGAAAACTATGGAATTCCTTTCCAAATAACCTAAGACTAGCTACTTCTCTCAGCCAATTCAAAACTAATCTCAAATTATTCTTTAACGCTCATTGGCTATGTCCTTGTACTAAACCGTACTAATTCTTTAGTTCCCCGTTCTCCCTCATGCCATTCCCTAATGGTCTCTCTCTTCTCATATATCTCTAGATCCTACAATTTCTATCTCCTCCTGTACATTGTCTCTAATTAATCCATATTTCTGTTAATTGCATTTCATCGAATTAGTTAATTTATTTGTATGTCTAATTTGTTTCTCTGAATATTTTTTCTACCAAAAATTTATTTCTGTATGTAAGTCAATGTGTTGTTTGTTTTTTTGTGGAGCTTTTCTCCCCGGGCCTCTGCTGCAAATGGATATGTATCTAGTTGGACTAGCCCGGTAAACAAATGTAAAATAAAATTAAATTAAATAAATAAATAAAACAAGCTCTGGGAATGGGTCAGGAATGAAGGAATTAGGGCGAAAACAAGCTCTGGGAATGGGTCAGGAATGAAGGAATTAGGGCTAAAACAAGCTCTAGGAATGGGCCAGGAATGAAGGAAGGAATTAGGGCTAAAACAAGCTCTGGGAATTGGTCAGGAATGAAGGAATTAGGGCTAAAACAAGCTCTGGGAATGGGTCAGATTGAAGGAATTAGGGCTAAAACAAGCTCTGGGAATGGGTCAGGATTGAAGGAATGAGGGCTAAAACAAGCTATGGGAATGGGTCAGGAATGAAAGAATTAGGGCTAAAACAAGCTCTGGGAATGGGTCAGGAATGAAGGAATTAGGGCTAAAACAAGCTCTGGGAATGGGTCAGGAATGAAGGAATTAGGGCTAAAACAAGCTCTGGGAATGGGTCAGGAATGAAGGAATTAGGGCTAAAACAAGTTCTGGGAATGGGTCAGGAATGAAGGAATTAGGGCTAAAACAAGCTCTGGGAATGGGTCAGGAATGAAAAGATTAGGGCCAATGGTGGGAGGAAGCAGCAAAAAGACTGCTGAGGACAATACACAGAAGTTGGAGGCTAGTAATTAATACAAAAGACAGGACCTATGAGAGGTGAAAAGAAAGGGATGGTAAGGTGTAGGAGGAAAAGTACAAGCACGTTAAAATGGAAATAAAGAGGAGGGCAGCAAAAATGATAGCTAAAAAGGAATTAGCAGAAACAATGAAGATTTTTTATGTGCATGACAAAAATTAGGGAGGAAACAGCAGAACTGGTCATGTTATACAAAGACTGGGAGTGGCAGGTGGAGGGTGTGTGGGTAGGAGCAGTTCACGGAAGAATTTGAAAGAACAGAAGATGATGTAATAAGTGGAGGGTGTGAGGCTGGGCAGAACAGAGAGAACACTGTGACAGAGGGAGGGGTGGAGATGGCAATGGCTAACAACAGGGATGATAAAGTATGAGGACCAGATGGGCTTCCCCCACTGGAATCCACAGAAATCTGGTTGCAGGGGAGAGCCAGTTTGAGAGCTCTTCAAAACACCCAGTCCTTCTAGTGCAGAAGTCCCCGAAGGCTGCAAAACAGCAATGGAGTAGGTGGAAGCAGGAACGATGTGAGGAATTACAGGTCTGCTTGTTTAACAGATATGAACGAGAAAGTTATGGAGCTAAAACTAAGAGGAGGGCTAGAACCATTCTAGAGGGCAACAGTTTCCATAACAGGAATCAGCACTGGTTCAAAGGTGGAAAGAGCTGTCAGTAGGCCATTATGGCTGTAGTTTCCTGAACTTCAATAATATGCATGATATGTTCACACACAGAAGGTTGATAGGAAAACTAAAGGAGTTGGGTGTAGGGACAGGACTGAGAAAAAATGCTGCATGGCTGAATGGTAGCACATGTTGGGCTGATGTCAAGAATTATGATTATAACTAGTGGAGCATGTCAGGGTTTTATTCTGGGTCCAGTATTCTTCTGGCTATTTTCCCCAGAAATATATGAAAGAATAATAAATATCAACCTGAAGGGCAGAACAGTGCAGTAGTGCATTATGGGGGAGGATAAATAAAGGCCTAATATGCGAGTAGAAAGGTGACCATTGCAGACAAATGCAAAGTATGGTATGCTGATCATGACAAAATTGGTGGGAAGTATCAGCTCAGGACAATACTGCTTATAATAATATTTGCTTTATTAAAGTTCTGTACTATTCAGTGGAATTCGGTAAGACATTTCATAGATTCATAGGTTGGTACTAGGCTATCGGCCCTAGGGCCTATGCAAGCCTAGCCATAACAATTCCCTGCATATTTCTTCCCACAATATTTACTTCTCTGGACCCCTGTCTAGCAGGGCGACTGACATGATCCCCGGGGTGAATTTCCTATCTCCTATCCAATCATCAAGGTTCCTTTTGAAGAGGACCAATGAGGTGCTCTCCTTGACATGTATGGGCAGTCTATTCCAGAGTATGGGGAGTCTCTGGGTTAGGAACCTATCCCTCCAGCATGTTTTGTTCATTGTGATGGCAAGGTTTAGATCCCTGGAGCATGTGGCTCTGAGGGATTAGGATTTCTTTAAGTGGAGCATGTCCAACAGCTCAGGGTTTGACATGGCCTTGTATGTTAAGCAGAGATCGCCTCTGAGTAGACGATATGCCACAGAGTATAGCTGGAGTTTTTTTAGATGGTCAGCATATGGCATCTGCTTTGGCCTGTGATTCTTTTAGTGAGTTGTTTCTGTGGCCTTTCCAGCTGTTGCAGATGTCTTGTGAGGTACATACCAAATGGGACATTATACTCTATAATGGGTCTAATGAGGGATGAGTACAGTGGGACAATGACCTCCCTTTTTTCTGGATGAAAAGCCCTTAATGATGAGGTGTGCCACATAGAAGGATTTCCTGACTGTTGTGGTGATGTGGTTATCAAAAGTGAGACCACTGTCCACCTGTGTCCCCAAGTCTCTCATCACACTTTTGATGTTTAGTGTCCAGTCACCTATGTGGTAATTCATGGGTACATGTTTTTTTCCAAAGGGGATAACTATACATTTCTTGGCATTAAGCTTGAGCCCATGGCTCTGGCACCAGGCATTTGTTTCTGTAAGGCCCTTTTGTAGAATATCCACATCATCTGGGGATTCAATAATGGCTCTCAGTTTGCAGTCATCTGTGAACTTTGTTAGCTAGAGTCCCTTAGTGTTGGCCTGTACTTCAGAGAAGTGGATGCCAAACAAGAGTGGTCCCAGGACTGAATCCTGAGGTACTCCACTTGTCACTTGTCTGGAGCTGGATTTGGAGTCGGCTACTTTTACAGTCTGGGTTCTGTCAGTAAGCCAGTTGGCAACCCATCGAGTGACATGGGGATTTATGCCCAGCTTAGTAAGTTTATCTATGATTCCAGAGTGGGGAATGGTGTCAAAGGCCTTGGCGAGGTCCAGATAGGCTGTGTGGACTGCCTTACCCTCATCCACAGCTCTGGAGACATTTGAAGAAGTCAATCAGATTCAGGAGACAAGATCAGCCCTTCACAAACCCAAACTGGGTGGGGTCCAGTGTTTGAAGGTTGCCGATGTCTTATAAGTTCCATGATAATGCATTCCATGCCCTTGCGGATCAGGCTTGTCAGACTGATGTGACATTAGTTCCCGAGATCCAAGGTGGATCCTCCCTTGCAGAGCAGGATAACTGTAGCTGTGCGCCACTCAGTGGGCACGAAGTCTGAGGTGAGGCTATAATTAAACATGACACTTAGGTGAGGTGCCAGTTCATTTTCTAGTTCATGTAGTACACAGCCTGGGATGCCATCTGGTCCCATGGATGCTGTATTCTTAGCTTTGGACAGTGTGGTTTCTATCTCTGTGGCCATGATTATCGGAATTTGGCAATCTTTTGGTATTGAGATGGGCCCTTTAGGGGGTGAAGTTGGCACTAAATCGATCTGCCAGGATATTGGCAATATCCTTGGGATCAGTATATTTAATGCCATTCTGTTGTAGCTCAGATCAGATCTAAGCATTGCCATTTAGATTATTGACATAACTAGAGAATGCCTTGTGGTTGTCTTTGGAATCTTTGGCAATTTTATTTTCATAACTAGCTTTTGAGGATTTTATGAGGGATCTCAGCTTCTTACTGAGGCTGGTGAGGGAGTTTTTTGCATCCTGGGATTTTCCTCTTTTCTGCAACAGTTTCTTCCTTCTGTTGTATAGCTTGTTTATAGCAGGGGACCACCAGATTGGATTCCTTTTTTTTGGAGAAGAGCATCTTGGTTCTATTTGGAATGGCACGATTTATGCATGAGTGGATGTGCTTGTACAGTGCCTTAGTGTAGGATTCTGCAGTCAAACTTCCAGATCCCGTCTGCGTTAGTGTTGTGAAGTTTGTCACTTCTGACTTCAGTAGCATGAAGTTGGCTTTGGAGAAGTTTTTTAAGGAGGTTTCCTTACTGGGGGGTGGGATGTCGATGTCAAGGGTGATTAGCTTATGGTCAGACCTGACCAATGAGGGAGTGACCACATGTGTGGAGCATCTACCTCCCATGTTGATAATGACCAGGTCTAGGATATTGGAGCCCCTGGTGGGACAATGGATTAGTTGATCCAGGGCATTGGAATTTATGAATTCCAAGAACCGTTGGGAAAAGGAGTTGGTACCCGAGTAGTTTTCCCAATTAATGGCAGGGTAGTTGAAATCACCCAATATTAGGGTGTTTTGTTGTATCTTAATATTTTCCAGTATGTTTAGAAAGGTGTAGTGAGAATCTTGGGGCATGGTGGGGGATCTGCAGCAAGCTACAATTTGGATTGCAGTCTTACCTAGTGTTAGTTGCACCTGGAGAATTTCAGATGCATTGTGTTGGGCAACTAGCCTGGAGGTGTGAATATGGACACTCCTCCACCTTTAGTGTTTCGGTCTTGGTTTTGTGGCCGAAAAGTGTGGTAAGAATTGTAGCCTGGTATTGCAGGGGTGCTCTCTGGAGCCTTGAACCAGGTCTCAGTTACTGCACAGATATCGATGTTCTCCATTTTTAGGAGTGCCTCGAGAGAGTGCATTTTGAGGTTTAGATTTCTAGCATTGAGTAGCATTACCTTCAGATTTTGCATGCTTGTATCTGTTACAGTGGTGGTTTTATCCTTTGGACCTTGCCTAAAAAAGGCACTATGGGGGTGGCAAGAGCTTTAGCCAGTAACCTGAATCCCAGGGGTGACAGGTGCAGACCATCTCTGGCAAACAATCGTGGTTTGTCGATCATGTCTTCCCAGGCAGATAAATACTGGATCCCCTTTGAATGATACCAGAAGCTTAGCCAATTGTTGAAGTCAATCATTTTGTCCTTATACTGTGGTATCATTCTGGGCGAAGGCAGGATGCTACTCAGGGCTAGGGTCATACCTGTCTGGGTCACATGATCCAAGAGCTCTTTCATGTCTCTTTTCATGTAGTTCAGGGAGGTACGTCTCAAGTCATTCACTCCAACATGGACAATGACAGAGTCATATTTGTATTTGTTGTGGAGTGACTTAAGTGCATGCATTATGTGGTGGATTCTGGCACCCGACAGGCAGCTGACTGTAATTTCTCCTTGTTCAGCCTGGTGAGTGGGACATCAGTGTGCCTGACTATAGAGTCACCTATGACTAAAGTGTTGGGTACATTGTCTTGCCTTAGGGGCTGTTGAGTGGCACACTGGTATTGTGAGCTATGTGTCACTTTGGTTGTGACTGGTGTGTGTTTGCATTTCAGCTTCAGAGGTCCTTGTTGCTTGGGCAGGTTAATGTTAAGGGCCTCCGCATATGTGGGTTTAGTGTTGCTATGTGTAGGTATTGATGGTGTGGGTTTTGAAGGGCTATGAGTTGCTTGAGGTGTAATGCAGGTGTTAACCTTCTCCTCTTGACTGTCTAGCACAATCTTGGCCGGAGATAGCTTTGCTTCCAGTTTGGCTATGCAAGTGCATCTCTCACAGGTTGTAGTGTTGTTTGGTAGGAGGAGAGAATTGTCTGTGTACATGAGGCAGTTGCCGCATTGCCCCAGTATGCCCAGATTCACCAGGTGGACAGAATAAATCACCGGAAGCTGACCCTTGGACATGCCTGTTTAGGTGCTTTTTTGTAAAGTTTAAGAGCTGTTTTCCCTTACCTTTGCAAGGTACTTTGCAATTATAGGCTTAGTGCCTGTGATTAATTTCTCCTTATTGACAAGGAGAGCCGAGTGCTTGTATCAGTTTCAGGCTTCCTAGTGCGTTCCAGCAGGTTCTATAGCAAGTGCTAGTCACAGGGGTTCAGATTTTACTGCTACTACTGAGAAATCAGCTAGTTCTAAGGGAAAATTTGAAGAGCAGACTTTCTGGCACCTGAAATAGTTTAACTGTAGCCTCGTAGTGCTGCACGATGTGAAAAATGTCCAAACAAGCGTTTAAGCCAGAAAGTTGAAAGGGATAGAAATCAGCCCAAAAAGGCTAATAAAATTACAATTTCAGAGCTGGAAACCCCTCCTCTAGCATTAGATAGGCAGTACAATGCTCACCAGTCCCACTGGTAGGCAGTAGGACTTCCCTCTAACACAGCAAGGTCTGGATCGCTCTGAGCACAGAAAATAAAGTCCTGAGACAAGCAAAGCCCGGGATATGGACTGGCTAGAAAAGGTGGGAAACGAGCAAACAAGATAGTATATATATATATATTTTTGGAACAGGCTAAATAATGCAATAATACAGTAAATAAACACAGAAAAGGCTAGCACACTTGTGTGTAGTCCTAAACAGTAAATGCAATTAAAACTCTATAAAATTAGCAATTTAAAACTTTTTAAATGAAGCAAGGCAAGTGCACAACTGAAAAATGATTTAAGAGGCAGTAACACAGCAGAATAAGTAGCTAGTCTACATATAAAGAGAAGTCTATATATACAGAAAAGCAGCTAAAACACACAAACACTTCAGATGCAGTGCAACCTAGAGCACTTGAGTTGTAGCAATATTAAGGTAATTACAGTTATAATAAATGCTCTAAAATATACCCCATATTTCCAAAATGTTTGAGAAGCACAGTCAGAACACAAGGAGATTCATGCAAAAATTTTTTTTGAAAGGGAAAAAAGAGAAACAGAAGGCCTCATCAAATGTTCTCTTTGTATTAGATAAAATGAGCTAATGACACTAGACTGGGAGGAGTGTCCCAGACCAGATTTACAGCAGGGACGGGCAACTGCAAAGCCACCAAGTATAACAGCAAGACACCAACAGGGACAGTGGGGACAATACTAAAGCTATTAGCCTACAGACAGCTAGCACTACAGAAAGCCACAAAATGAAAGTTTTTAAACAGATAAAGGAGCAATGAGACTCTACAGAATGCATTTAACTGCAAACAAATCAGTTACCCGTGCAGATTAGTTAATAGCAATGAAATACACTCAAAAACTATGCAGCAGGCAATAAAAAGTGCTATATATAAATTGCTAGAAACAATAATAAGTATAAATAATAAAAAAAAACAGGACACATATATATCTCAGCTAAGAGTTGTAGTCAACACCTCTCCTCCACTCTGCTCAGTGTGTATAGACATAAACCCTTTCAAAGTCAGAGCTTAAATACCAGAAGATACAACCTTAGACAACTTTTTTTTCCACTGCAATATTTTGTTATTCTGTAATAAAATATTTTCTAAATACAGATGGTCTCCTAATTTCAAAAAAAGACACACTAACTGAAAAGCATCATGGAGTTTGACTAAAATTGCCTTTTTTTGTGTTTTTTTTTTTTTGCTTTTCTTATACAATGAAGAAATTTCACAGAAATTGCTAGTGTGGTTTCTACCTAAACTAGGGAGGACTCCCACTGTGCACCTGACATTTCAGTTTGTAAAATATGATTAGAATAAATAAAAGGAACTAGAATGTTTTAGATCTTAATGAAACAGCTGTCAAAGTATGTTGTTTCTCATAGCCAGTTTTAGACTTGCTTTTTGCAATACAACCATCAGCTGGATTAATAAAGTCATGACCAATTTATGTAGTAGTACTTCGTTCTTAGGATACATATTTATATTTAAACAATATTGAAATAATGCTGCTAATGGGATTTGGGTGTCACAAACTCAGTGACCACTGCATAAAAGTACCAGCATATCCAACTGCAGTTTTCCTTATTTATGAAAATAAAATATTCTACAACTGAATTCATTGCAAAAACAGCATAAGCTTCTGTATCATGATTTTAATAGACTGGATGCATTTATTGGTGCTGCGTTTGTACACATATGAAGAAATATATTAATACAACTGATAACGTTCTAGTTCATACAAAAAATAAGCCTTTTCACATATGCGTTACTCAAACTGGTTGATTTAGCAGTATGGAAAACTGATGCAAACAGTGCTAACCAGACTATTAGAAGTTTTCGTGAGCATATACAGAATATCCCTTCTTTATTTTTCTCCCCTTCATCTTGTTTAGGTTTCTTCATTCTATATATGTTAAGTGTTTATATTTTTATTTTAGAAACTATACTAAATGTAGTAGCTGCAGGGTTATTAGAGACTTGAGAGAGGCAAACCCATATCGTGATTACATTTACCTGATGGCAGGAGAAGACAATAAGCCTTTAAGTGATTTAACACTCTTTCTCCCCCCCCCCCATCCCTATGTTTCTTCCATATCATTTCTCAGCTTGTAACTTGCCCTCTTGAATGCCTCTGTGGATTCCTACTCTAGTAACCTTTTCCATGGATTTACATCCCTCTCTATGAAGTGTGTTTGGGAACCAGGGAACAGGTAGCCCTTAAGTCTATCTGTGCCTCCTCTTATCCCATTCTGCTCAGAATGGCCCCTCCACATCTCATTGACATGATCTTAGGCACCATCATTGTCCCATATTACTCAAGTGAGACAAGTACTATCTGTCCTATTCTTTGGTTATATCCCTCCCCCCCATCTTATATGGGTGACGGTACTTTCCTGGTATTACTTCCTGAATTGCACACAGTGCTCACTATACATAGGGTCTGATCACATCCCATAGAGTGGAACCATGTTGCATTAAAAGACCATAGTAACTTCTTTACTATTGTATACTGAACTGGTAGGAAGAAAACATGGGTAAAAAAGCAGTTTTTTGGTAGGAGTTAAATATGCATTAAAATAAATTGCATATAGAAGTTTATTTAGGGAGATGGAAAACTGAGCATCGTTTCATAAGTCTAACCATATTTTGTCATTCTTCATTGAAGAATTTTGATCAGGCTTAAGATGCATACAGTCATTAAAGCTGCTATAATGTGTGTGTACTGCACAGTAAGGGGATGAATATGTCACTCCCCAGTTGCTTGTTTGATCACAGTTAAATGGTCATTGACCTCATGTAATGATAGTGCTTCCACCACCCCCCACTTTGAAGGCACCAGATGCTACTTGTTTTCTATCTTCTGTTTCAGAATTTTTTTAGGATTAGTTTCAACTTAGTACCTTCAGATTCTATCTCCTCTCTAAGTTTTGCAACCCATGCTGATTAAAAGATAAAGATTGCTGAAACTTTTAAAATACTGTAAGAATCAAGTTCACATTAAGGAAGAAAGCTAAAGTATCTTCGAAGAAATCACAAACATTATTAAAAAAAGTGGAGGCATCCTAGCTCTAAAAAAAGCACCAACCACCACCTTGAGATTCCCTAAAGAACATTTTACCTTAAGAACAAGGCAAAACAAGAAACACTTTTTAAATTTAATAGGATAATCAGAGGCGAGGTGAAAACACTAATACGTTTAGTGAAGACAACTGCTGATCCTCACACCTTGGGATGTGGAGAGTTTGCTGCAACAGGTCAATATACATGGATTTTTGCATGCTGTGCATATGATTTATACAGCTAAATGGAATGTAATACACTGCAGGTATTGAATCTCAGTATATAGCTTTCAATTACTAGCAAAAAAAAAGACAGAGCATTTTATAAAGTTAGATTTCTTACAGTATAAAAGAATGTATTTCAGCAAATATGTGCATTTTTTTTCCAGAGGATCCAACCTGTCAGATGATTCAGAAATGGAAAGTGATTCAATTTCTGCAACTACACTAAGTTGTGCAAAAATATTGTTTCACTTCTCACCTTAACTTGAAAACTTTAAAATTCAATCAATTTGTATGCAATACCAATGCGTTCAACAGTACGCCACTGGAGAAGATTTGTGCAATTTGTTGAGCTCAGTTCCATCCACAACCCCCTTTTCCCCATTTTTGAACATGGGAATGGAGTGTCACTTCAATAGTGACAATCTAGAGCGAAGATTTATACTGCTGGGTGTCTAACCCTGCCCCAATACTTCTTCCACACTATGCAGTCACATGCACACACACCTAATGCCAATTTAGAGTGTCCAATCCTCCTACTGTATATCTTTGGAATGTGGGAGGAAATCAGAGCACCAGGAGAAAACCCATGTGAACTCAGGGGACATGTAGACTCCACACAGAAGGCACCCTAGCCAAGAATTGAAGAGCCAGTTATTGATCTAAAATAAAGGGAAAGAAAATTTTACCAAATTGGATTTGTTAGAGTGTAAAATTTGAAGATGCAAAACTGTTCACAAATTGCCATGTAAGAGATTCAGGAATAGGAGCGGATTTAAATCCTTATAATTACCATGCTGCAAGTACTGCCAAGATGAAAAGGGTTAAATAATGGAAGCCAGCAAATCTGATGACTGCAACATATGATTTTCAGCAGAGTTTGCCGCTATAAGATCTAGGGCATTGCTCACTGGTTGACTGGAACTGCTACCCTCCATTGTAAAGATTTGTCCAAAGAGAAGACTGCAGTTCTTACTAGGCTGATAATTTAACTTTTGGAGAAGTGGGATTGTAAATCCTATTCCAGATTCCTTGGCAAATCAATGTACTGACCTGTACACACACAGCAAGCCAGAAAGAAAAGCAGATGATCATGGGAGGCTTCAGCAATTACTAAAAACTTCCCCTTAATACATCTTTGCATGTTAAGAATGTTTAAAATGGCTAAGGTGGTCAAAGTGGCGAAAAAAAAGTTTAGTGACCAGCTCAGTTAAAGTCTTTACTTACTCTTAAGCTTACTAAGTAGCATATGTAAACTTAGGACATGGTTTGTAAATTTATCTTAGCCATATTGTAAATTTGTGACTGTTATATTATTACAACAATGGAGGGAATGGGAAAGGATTTTCATACTGCAAGATGTGTGGGAAACATTTGAATGATGGAATATGGACAATAGCATATATGAAAAGTATCTAATTTAGACAAAAACATCCATAAACAATGTGATAAATTACCCAAAGTGAAATAATGGAAGCATGTGCATTTGATTCCTGTGGTTATAAACAATGATAGACAAAAGTGTTGCAAAAGAACTAGGCACTCAATCTTTAGCTTTAATTGCTAAATTAATCCTGGGAAAAGGGAATGCCCTATTGATAGCCTGGACTTATGACCATATTAAATGTATAAAAATAATATTGGAACTAAAAGGCATATAAGTGGAGAGGGATAGTAGATACAGAAGAGGAAATTTGAGAAATAAGAAAAAATAAGAATGGCATGGGTGGAACAAAGGGAAAAAAGATAGCATACATTCCCAAGGTTGAGTTTTTTCTGGGTTTGTTAAACCCCAACACTGAGAATTCAAAAGTAAACAATGATCAGATGCAAAACCAGTCTATTTATGAGCAACAAATACTTATAAGGTACTCTCTGCTTAAAGGTCTAAAAAGCTTAGTCCTGCGACTAGAGTGAGTTACCATTACGACTTGTAGTAATTTAATTAGGGATAGTAAAGATCCAGTTGACCACCTGTTTAAATCTTCAAAAAGTTATGTTTTGGTTATGGTAACAATGTTGGCAAAATGAATACAATTTTGCTCTTAGGATTAGCAAAGTGATCTCTCTAACTGTGGTAAGGCAATTTAAGTTGATAAGTGATATTTAACAGCATTAATGTATTGTGCTGTTCTCACTAAGGTGGCCAGGCAGTTTGGAAATATTGTAAGAAAGTTTTGTATTATCAAGTCCATAACTGAACTGTCAATTTGGGAAATAAATTTATGAAACTGTCATTTGGCTATGGCAACATATCTTGTCATTACAGTAACAGATTCAGTTGAAGAACCACAAAACTAGTTCAATCATCTTCTTCTTTCAGCTTTTCCCGGTTAGGGGTCACCACAGCAGATCACTGTCCATTCATGATTGGCAGTGGAGTTTATGGTGTCGAGTTGGAAGCCCGGCGCCCAACCTTCCACAGAAGGCACACACATGCATGCACTCATGCCTATGGCCAATTTAGTGTCCAATCCACCTACAGCATGTCTTTGGGATGTGGGAGGAAAAGTACAGTTTTGTACCTACCATAAATGTAGATGTCCGATAGGTATGCATCTGCAGTCCTAACATATGGGTTGTCCTGCCTCAGGCAGCCCTTCGGTCGGCTGGATTCCAAAGTCTGGGTCTGGCCTCGGCTGATGTCGCACTTCACCCGACGTCATAGCTGCTGGGGTATAAAGGCATCAGCCGACGCCATTTTCCTCAGTGTTTCTTGCCCCAGATGCCAGGTGCCCTCTAGGAAGGCTAAATTTGGATAAAGCAAATAATTCCAAACAGTAGAGAGCAAAAAAAATATATATATACATATATACAAACAAATACACCATAATAGATTCCCCCAGCTAGCTAAAAGAGGGGTAAGTACCCTAGGAATACCACAGAGAGGAAGGAGGGTGGGTAATCCTGACTGCAGATGCATACCTATCGGCCATCTACATTTATGGTAGGTACAAAACTGTACTATGTCCTTCAAGGATACATCTGCAGTCCTAACATATGGGTAGAATACCATAGCCAAACTGGGGAAGGAGGCACTAAGATAAAGATAGTGTAGTTAAGATCCCTTGCAAAACAGCAGTTGCAAAACCTGCTCGGGATCTGGAGTATAAAGGAAGATTATAATGCTTGGCAAATGTATGCACGGAGCTCCAAGTAGCGGCTTCTAAAATGTCTTTGGTAGCCACTCCTTGTAGGAAAGCTGTAGTGGTGGCTGTAGCTCTTGTGGAGTGAGGCCTGATATTTTCAGGAGTTGTCTTTCCATGAAAAGAGTAGCAAAATCTAATGCAATTTCCTATCCATTTTGAGATTGTTTTGAAATTGCTTTTCCTTGTATTCCTGTTGCATATGCTACCAGAAGCTGGTCAGCTTTTCTGTTGGTCTTAGTTCTGTCCAGATAGTAGCGTAATTGTCTGTGCACATCCAAGGTATGTAGTAGTCTTTCCCCCCTCCCCGTTCTGTGGGTTGGGGAAGAATGTAGGTAAATGAATCGCTTGGTTCAATGATACTCTGGAGACCACTTTTGGCATAAAAGTAGGGTTAGTTCTCAGAGACACTCTATCCTGATGGAAGATAAGGAAGGGCTGTACTGCCATTAATGCCTGTAACTCAGATACCCTTCTTGCTGAAGTGATTGCTAGCAGGAAAGCAGTTTTCCAAAATAAGAACTGTAAGTCTGCTGTTGCTGCTGGTTCAAAAGGGGGAAGTGTTAACTTTTCCAGCACAAAGTTGAGATCCCATGTAGGTAAAGGTGGTTTCCTTGGAGGCTTTACATTTTGATTCCTCTCAAGAACTGCCTGAGTAGAGGATGAGAGAAGACAGGAGGATCCATGTTGTATTCTGCTGAAATTGCTGATGCATGAATCTTAATGGAGGAGTAGGACAGGCCATTGTGGAACAGTTCTGCTAAGTATTCCAGAATGTGTGCTATGTTTGCCAATGAGACATTTTCTCCCTTTGCTGCACTCCAAATGAGGTATCTTTTCCATTTGGCTGAATAAGTTTTCCTTGTGGAGGGTCTGCATGCCTCCAGGATAATGTCCTTAACCCTCTGAGATAAATCTGGTTTATTTTGTTTTATGCAATATTCCAAGCAGCTAGCTGCAGTGTTTTCAAGTTTGGATGCAGGATCTTGTAGTTGTTCTGTGTTAGAAGTAAGAGACATACAGGTAGAGGCCATGAGTGTGTCCGAGACATGCTTCTCAGTAGCGGGTACCAATGTTGCCTTGGCCAGTCTGGAGCTATCAGGATTACCCTTGGCTGATCCTCTGATCTTCAGTAGGACTTTGTACATCAAAGGAAGAGGTGGAAATGCATATGCTGTCAGGTTTTTCCAGCTGAAGGAAAGGGAGTCCACCTTCCAGGCAAGTGGGTGGTATGCTCTTGTGCAGAATTTCTTCAATTGGTGGTTGTGTGGGGAGGTGAACAGGTCTATCTCTGGCATTCCCCATTTCTTTGTTATGGTTTTGAAGATATCTGGATGCAGCATCCATTCGTGAGCATCCGTGGTAGTTCTGCTTAAGGTGTCTGCTAGTGAATTTTCTTTTCCTGGTACAAATCTGGCCTGTAGTTGAATGTTGAGATTCAGGGCCAAATTCCACAGGTCCATTGCCATCCGGCATAGAGGATATGAGTGTGTATCTCCCTGTTGATGTACCACATGACTGTGGTATTGTCCGTCCTTATCAGCAGGTGACCTTGTTGGAGTGGTCTGAATGCCTGGATTGCATGTTTCACTGCCAGCATCTCCTTTAGATTTGTGTGTAGATTCAGCTGGTCTTGGGTCCATAGGCCTTGTATACACTTGTCCACTATGTGTGCCCCCCAGCCTAGGTCTGACGCGTCCGTGGTGATGGTCTGGCTTGGATGTGGTTTGTGGAAAGGCAATCCTCTGTTCAACTGACAGGCCTGAGCCCACCACAGGAATTCTTGTTTCAGGCATGGAATTATTGGAATCTGGGCTTCTAGACTGTGCTTGTGTTGAGACCATACATTCCTTAGGTACCATTGCAACTTTCTCATATGCAGCCTGGCATGCGGAATCAATATTATGCAGGATGCCATGTAACCCAGGGCTTGCAGGACTTTCATTGCAGTAAGCTGAGTTTGTGTTAATGTCATGAAATAGACTGGTAGTTGCTTTTGTTTTTCTTCTGTGAGAAAAGCCATCTGAGTTGATGTATCCAGTTCTGCCCCCAAAAATGTTATCCTTTGGGATGGTACTAGTCTTGACTTTTGCATGTTGACTGTGTATCCCAAGGCTTGCAACAGTTGTATGACATTTTCCAAATCTTTTGTTAATTTTGTCTTGTTGTCCGCTTGTATTAGGCAGTCGTCCAGGTATGGGTAAATTTGAATTCCCTGAAGCCTGCAATGAGCAATTACTGATGCCAGGCATTTTGTGAATACTCTGGGCACAGTAGATAAGCCAAAGGGCAATGCTGAGAATTGATAATGCTCTGATCCTGCAAGAAATCTGAGGTGTCTTCTGCAATCTGGTCGTATAGGGACGTGCAGGTATGCCTCCTTGAGATCTAGAGTCACCAGCCAAGACTCCTTGCCCAGCATGGGAAGAAGTTGCTGGAGGGTCAGCATTTTGAATTTTGGAGCAAATAGGTCTCCATTGATTTTCTTTTCTTGGTACAAGGAAAAGCCTGGAGTAAAATCCTTGGCCTTGTTCCATAGGTGGTACCTTTTCTATAGCTCTCATCCTTAGTAAGTTGTTGATTTGTCTTTGAGCCTCTGTTTTTTGGCTTGGTGGTAGGCTTGGCATTCCTCTCTTTTTTGGTAGAGTGTGGAAGTGAAACCTGTAGCCCTTGTCTATTGTTTGTAAAGTCCATTTGTCTCCTGTAATGCAATGCCAGTTGTCGGAAAATAAGGCTAGCTTTCCGCCCAAGGGTGCTTCCAGTTGTTCCCTGGTAGGCGGAACCAGAGGAAAGTCATTGCGTCTGTCCTGTGGAAGTGGTTGTAGTTGAATCTGTGGCAGCACTTCTCTGGTTGGCAGGTTGCCACTGACGTCCCCTGTAGGCACCCCTAGATTGACCTCTGCCTCTTGGGCGTCTATTTCTGCCTCTCTGTGCTCTGGAGGTGTCTGGAAAGGACCAATTCTTCGAAGGCCAATTTTCTGCTAAACCTCGGAGGTTGGACCTGTAAGAAATCCTTGACTGTTTGGACAGATTTTGCTTTTTCTTCCACTTTCTTTAGAACCTCCTGTGCAGGGGAGCCAAACAAACTTTGTTTCTCCATAGGAGCATCTAGGAGTTTTGACTTAACATGGTCTGGTAAGGATTGTTCTTTTAACCAGGCATGCCTTCAAATCACTGCTCCAGTCATAGCTGATCTAAAGGAGGCCTCCAGTGCATCATAGCCACATTTTAAGAAATGATTACTGACCTGCTGAGAGTTATGTACCAAATCCTGAAGGGACTTGCGGTCTATAGGTTCAGGAGAGGACAGTTTTTTATTTAGCTGGTCTGACAAAAATTCCTGGTACTGAATCATGTGAAATTGACAGTTTAAGGCCCTGGCCGAAAGAGTAGCAGAAGTATAAACCTTTTTACCCCATCTCTCTAATGCTCTAGATTCCCTTTCAGAGGGAAGAGGGTTTTTGGCAGAGGCAGCTGCCACACCTTTAGGGCCCTGTGAAATGGTTTCTTGGTCTGCAACAGGAGCCTTATACAAGTGGTAGTGTGTGTCCGGGACCCTGTAATATCTGTCAGGCTTGGCAGGGGCCGGAGGAAGAGAATCGGGGCAGTACAGGCATCATTATATGCATCAACAACTGATAGTACTGGAGGAATGGCTAAAGGCCTATGCTGTGGTAAGTGTAAAAGTCCTTAGCCTTTTCCTTGAATCTGAAAAATCCTGGCCCTGCCATTGGAAGTGTTCCCTCATAGCATGTAGGGTTTCCCCAAAAGAAAATTCTTCAGGAGGAGAAGGAGGAATGGAGTCTTCTGCATCAGAATCCTCATAAGGAGAATATGGGCCTTCCTGATGGTCTGAAATATCCGAGTCATCCGAGGAATAGTCTGTAGAGACAGGTTCCGGGGGTTCAGTCCTAGACCTCTTATCTGGAGGGGGTTGAGAGGCCCTGTCTGGGTGAGGTTGGGATCCCCTGATCAAAGAAATAAGATCCTCAGCCAGGCTGAGTATTTGGGAACTAGAGGTAGGCCTGTGTGAGGGAGTTTTAGCAGGTAAGGCCTTAGAAGATTTAGCTGCTTTAGCCCTGGAAAAGGCCTTGATAGACATAGAAGCAGGGGGTCTAGCAGCCCCACGTGCAGGGGTAGAAATGTCTAAAGGAATAGTGTCGGACAAATCCTGGGTGCCTGCTTCTGTAGCAGTAATTTCAGTAGCAGATTCAGCCATGCTCTGTGAGGCCTCTGTTATCGGAGGCATGCTTTCAGCCGAAGGAAGAACCGAGGACTCTGTTTCAGCCGAAAAGTACAGTTTTGTACCTACCATAAATGTAGATGTTCGAGGATCCACATTGCTGCAGTCCTAACTATTGGGTAGTCCGCTGTCCAGTCGGCCCGAATACCAAAGTATATGGCTGACGTCGGTCAGGGCGCATTAGACTGACGTCAGTACGTCAGGGTACTAATGCGCATGACCGACGTCATATCCTCAGTCTTTTCTTGCCCCAGATGTCAGAAGACCCTAAAAAGACAAGGCCAAAACCAAAAACTCCAAACATACCTGCACCAAAAATATGTACAACAAATACAAAATTACCAGAATATAACCTCACCTACACAACCACCCCTAAACACAGAGGGAAGGAGGGAGGATTGGACTGCAGCAATGTGGATCCTCGAACATCTACATTTATGGTAGGTACAAAACTGTACTATGTTCTTCATTCCACATTGCTGCAGTCCTAACTATTGGGTAGAATCCCAAAGCAGAGGTAAGGGAGGCTGGCAAATCATAAAGAAGCAGGCGCTGACAACATGCCTTGCAAAATAGCTGTGGCAAAACCAGCCCTAGACTTAGAGTAGAGAGGAAGGTGATAATGCTTAGAGAAAGTATGCACTGAACTCCAAGTAGCTGCCTCCAAAATATCCTTAGTTGCCACCCCCATTAGAAATGCTGTTGAAGTGGCAGTAGCCCTAGTGGAATGAGGCCTAATCCCAGCTGGAATCTCCTTGCCATGATGGGAATAACAAAATGCAATGCAAACCCAATCCACCTAGAAATAGTTTGTTTTGACACAGGCTTGCCACTCAAAGCAAAAGAAACAAAACTGCTGAGACTGCCTAAAATCCTTAGTCCTGCTTAAATAATAACGCAATTGCCTGTGTACATCTAAAGTGTGCAAAATCTTTTCCCCTTTATTTGGGGATCTGCATAAAAAGTAGGCAAATGAATAGTTTGGTTTAAAGCCACACTAGAAACCACCTTAGGCATAAAGGAAGGATTAGTACGTAATGATACCCTATCCTTATGAAAAATCAAAAAAGGCTCTACCGCCATAAGGGCCTGCAATTCAGAAACCCTTCTTGCAGAAGTAATGGCCAACAAAAAAGCAGTCTTCCATGACAAGTATTTCAATTCAGCAGTAGCCGCAGGCTCAAAAGGTTGTAGAGTAAGTTTCTCCAACACAAAATTGAGGTCCCAAGCAGGAGTAGGAGCTCTACGTGGGGGTCTCATATTCTTTGCCACTCTAAGAAATTGCTTGAACAAAGGATGCGAAAACAATGGTGGGTCACAATCATAGTGAGCTGAAATTGCTGCAGCATGAATCTTAATGGAAGAGAAAGACAAACCTTTGTCCAGTAACTCAGTAAGATATTGAAGAGCCACACTCAAATTAGGCTCAGAAATCTCCAAATTGTTTGCTGCACTCCAAAATAAAAACCTCTTCCATTTTTCTGCGTACACTTTCCTTGTACTAGGTCTTCTGGCTTCCATAATCACATTTAAAACTTGTTGAGGAAGTTGAGACCTGCTGTGTTTCAAAACAGAATATGCCAGGCTGTTAGATGAAGAGAGTGAAGCTTGACATTGAGCAGGTGACCGTCCCTCTGAGACAACAGGTGTGGAATCAAAGGTAAAGGCCATGGAGGCTTCCTTACCAGACTCCTCAGTAATGGGTACCAGTGTTGCCGAGGCCAATCTGGAGCTATTAAAATCATCCTTGGCTTGTCTTGTCTGACCTTTAGGAGCACCTTTGGGAGAAGAGGCAGAGGTGGAAAGGCATACACATGAAGATTTTCCCAACTGAAAGACAGAGCATCCACTTTCCAAGCTGTGTGATGAAACCCCTTTGTGCAAAACTTTGGCAGCTGGTGGTTTAGTGGAGAAGCGAACAGATCTATGTCTGGAGTTCCCCATGACACTGTCAATTTTTGAAATACATGAAGATCCAGTTTCCACTCGTGGGGATCCATGATTTGTCTGCTTAACACATCTGCTAAGGAGTTCTGTGCTCCGGCAGAAACCTTGCCTGAAGAGTTAGTTGCAAGCTGAGCAGTCTCCCATAAAATCATTGCTTGCCTGCACAACGGGTAAGAATGTGTTCCCCTTGTTTGTTGATGTACCACATGACAGTTGTGTTGTCTGTTAGAATCAACACCTGCCCTGGAAGAAGTAACTCCTTGAAAGCCATTAATGCAAACTGGACTGCTAACATCTCTTTCATGTTGATATGTAGATGCTGTAGTCTGGCAGGCCACTTGTCTTGTATCCACTTTCCATTTAGATGAGCTCCCCAAGCAATGTCTGAGGCATCTGTCGTTAGAATCTGACTCGCCTCTGGCCGGGTCACAGAGAGTCCCTTGTTTAGGTGACATTCCTGTGCCCACCACAAAAATTCCTTTTGAATGCAAGGTATTATTTGAATGACAGTGTCCAAATACTGGCAGTGCTGTGTCCATACATTTTTGAGATAGCATTGCAACTTCCTCATATGCAGTTTGGCATTGGGAAGCACCAGAATACAAGATGCCATGAACCCTAAGGCTTGAAGGACTGTCCTTGCAGTCAGCCCGGACTGAAGAGATAGGTGATGGAAGTAACTGGAAAGATTCTTTTGTTTGTCCGGGGTTAGAAAGGCCATCTGGGCTGCTGTATTCAGTCTCACACCCAGAAAGCACATGTCTTGAGAGGGTACTAGACTGGACTTTATTTCGTTCACAGAATACCCTAGGCATCTTAGCACTGCTATCACAAATTCCAAATGCTGTAAAGGTCTTCCTTTTCTTGAGCCAGAATCAGGCAGTCGTCCAAGTAAGGATAGATTTGAATTCCTTTTAACCTGAAGTAAGCTATCACTGGAGCCAGAACCTTTGTGAATACTCTGGGCAGTAGATAAGCCAAAGGGCAATGCAGAGAACTGATAATGAGAATTTCCAGCTCGAAACGCAGATACTTCCTGCAACTTAGTCTGATAGGCACATGAAGGTAAGCTTCCTTGAGATCTAAAGTTACCATCCAGTGATCTTTGCCCAGCAGAGGTAAAAGCTGTTGTAACGTCAACATTTTGAACTTGGGAATGTCCAGATAAGTGTTGAGGATAGATAAATCCAAAATTGGTCTCCACGTGTTCCCCTTCTTGGTACTAGGAACAGGCGAGAATAAAATCCTAGGCCCCTTTCTGGCACAGGAACTGGCTGAATGGCCCCTATTTGAAGCAACAGAGAAATTTGCTTGTGAGCCTCTTTTCTTTGTAGAGGAGGAATGTCTGGCATGCCTTTGAAAGGAGGCAAGGTATGGAAATAAAACCTGTAACCGTGGTGAATGATATCCAAAACCCATCTGTCTTGGGTAATTAAATCCCAATTTTCTTTGAAAAGAGCCAGCCTTCCTCCCAAAGGTGCTGCCAGGCGAGAATGTACTGGCAGCTGAAAAGGTAGGTCATTGGGTCTGTTTACGAAAGGACTGACCCCTGCCCTCACCAGAAGACTGAGCAGGTGAACTCCCTGTTCTAGGCCTAAAAGAACCTTGTGCTCTGCCCCTACCACGTCTAGTCCTACCCCTAGACTGGGCATCATAAGCAGGATATGTCCATCCCTTAGTAGGCCAATTTCTACTAAACTTCGAAGGCTGAACCTGCAAAAAATCCTTAACAGTTTGCATAGACTTAGCCTTGTCCTCCATTTTCTTTAAAACTGCTTCCACAGGCGCACCAAACAACACATCAGACTGTAAAGGAGCATCCAAAATCCTTGTTTTAACATGCTCAGCTAAATTCTGATCCCTTAACCAGGCATGCCTACGAAGAACAGAACCAGTGGCAGCCACCCTCGAGGAGGCCTGCACAGCATCAAAACCACACTGCAAGGAATGTTTACCCACCTGTTCAGACACATGAACTAAATCCTGCAACTCTTTACACTCAATACCTTCTGCCAGAGCATCCACCTTAGATTTCAATTGTGAAAGGAGGTAATTCTGATATTTTAACATGTGAAACTGACAATTCAATGCCCTCATGGCTAAAGTGGAAGAAGTATACACTTTCTTTCCCCATCTATCCAAAGCCCTTGCCTCTTTATCAGGAGGAACAGGATTTTTAACAACAGAGGCCTTCACACCTTTAGGCCCCTGAGAGACAGTTTCCGGTCTGCCCTAGGACTCTTAAAAGATACTTATGAGCTTCAGGCACCCTATAGTACCTATCCGGTTTAACTGGGGCTGGAGGCAAAGAATCAGGATTCAGGCAAGCCTCTGCAAAAACATCTTCCACCACATTCAGAACAGGAGGTATAGCTAAAGGCCTATGCTGGGGTAAAACAAGAATTCCTAAGCCTCTTCCTGGAATCAGAGAAATCTTGACCTTCCCATTTAAAATGCTCCCTCATGGAATGCAGAGTCTCTGAAAATGAAAAATCCTCAGGAGGAGAAGCTGAAGGAGTAGAATCATCCACATCAGAATCAGAATAAGGAGGATACTCCTGCAAGTCTTCAGCCGAAGACTCAGAAGCCTCCGAACATTGCTCAAAACTCTCAAACTCAGGTTCCACCCTAGGCCTCTTATCAGGAGGGGCATAGAACCTCTTATCATAGTAATCAAATCCTCTGCCATTTTAAGCATATGTTTCTTAGGCAAGGACCCTGAAGTATTAGGAGAAACTCCCACTGAAGCTAAACTTGGCCTGCCTCTCAAAGAGGTCTTGGAAACAGAAGGGGAGGCTCTAACCACCTTAGGAAGAGAGGGAAGAACAGCCACCTGAGAAGCCCCTCAGCCTGGCCTACTTCCTGAGAGGACACATCCTGTAACAGTAAAGTCTCTCCTGAGACTCCAAAGAAACTCCTGGCAGAACCTCCGGCTCCACTGAGTTTTCTAGAGAACCGACGTCCGGGACTGTCGGTTCTTCCACTCTAGGCTTAGCTGCTTTGTCCTTGCGCTTTTGGTCAGCGGCGGAGCATCCGACGGCATTTTATAATTACAACGCTTCCCAAAACTAACCTGGCACAGTCTAACCTTCTCTTAATAGTGCGTTTGTTAAATCTAGCACAAGAGCGGCATCCAACAACGCCGTGCTCAGGCCCTAAACAAGGTATACACAAAGTATGGTAATCCCTATGAGGTATCTGTTTCCCACAAGAAATACAGTTATTCACTTTTTCTGACATCCGGTTAAATACTGAGGCAAGAAAAAACAAAATATTCCCAACGGGTACTTAGCCAACTTTGATTCGGTCTGAAACTCTGACTTCAGAAACTTTCAGAACGCCAACCTGCACTCGCAAAATTGCTTCTGCATCGGACCATGCGGCAAAAAAGACTGAGGATATGACGTCGGTCATGCGCATTAGTACCCTGACGTACTGACATCAGTCTAATGCGCCCTGACCGACGTCAGCCATATACTTTGGTATTCGGGCCGACTGGACAGCGGACTACCCAATAGTTAGGACTGCAGCAATGTGGAATGAAGAACATCAGAGACACTCGCGGTTGGCCTAACCGTGGTTTCAGCAGAAACCACGGACCGCGAGTGTCTGTCCTTTTCCTTGCGCTTTTTAGCTAATTGTGTAGTCGGAGTCTCCGACGGCATTTTGTATGCAAAAGCGGGACCAAAAAACTCCTCTGCAAACTCCGACCGACGTCTAAGCGTCTGTCGGTTGAAGGAAGCACAGGCTAGACAAGCTGATACGTCGTGGTCTGGGCCTAAGCAAGGAAGGCAGTAAGAGTGGAAATCCTTATGAGGTATTTGTTTCCCACAAGTTAAACAATTATTTACTTTGTCTGACATCGGCTGAGGCAAGAGAGTCCCCAACGGGGTACTTATCTTTTTAGAAGTCTTCGGTAGTAGAAATCTCTGGATCTGACCAACTGGCACTTGCGAACAGCTTCTGCTTTGGGCACCACGTGGCAAGAAAGACTGAGGAAAATGACGTCGGCTGATGCCTTTATACCCCAGCAGCTATGACATCGGGTGAAGTGCGACATCAGCCGAGGCCAGGCCCAGACTTTGGAATCCGGCCAACCGAAGGGCTGCCTGAGGCAGGACAACCCATATGTTAGGACTGCAGATGCATCCTTGAAGGACATCTGGAGCACCTGGAGAAAACCCACCCGACCACAGGGAGGACATGCAGACTCCACACAGAAGGCACCCCAGCCAAGGATCGAACAGGTGAACCTCTTGCTGCGAGGCAGCAACGCTAACCGCTGCACCACCGTGGCCGCCCACAAAACTAGTTCAATATATTGCATTAAAATGTAAAAGAAAGGTGATATCTAGCCATTGATTTAAACTGGAATGTTTAAATAATGCCAGAACTTTAAATAAGTTTGCTAGATTAGAAGCTAAAGTACAAGGAGATAATTTGCATTGTGAAAACTTGGTTTAATGATGTAAATAGTTCTGTATCGTTTTCAAATGAGATTATAGATTAAATAAAAAAGGGCAGAGATTATCATCGCTCATCCTCAGTTTTTAATGGTAAGGACTCAAGATTATAGGAGTACAAATGAAACACGGAAAATGAACTAGGATGTGGTCTTTATATACCTCCTAATCCATCATTTGGATTTTTTGTGCTAGTTTGGAAAGTTGTTTCCAGCAGGGCTATGATACGATGATAGGAAATTTAAATGTCCCAAAGGTGGATTGGGGATCAGCAGCCATGGGCAATGAAGACATTAATTCTATCACTGCAACTAGTGAAGAACTAGGATATCACCAAATAGGCAAGACACCTACAAAAAAGAACAGTGTAGATATGGTTTTAAAAGTGATGCATCAACTAGTTGCTGTAATATAGAACTTGAACTGCATGCTTTGGATCACTTATGTATTAAGTGAGAAGTTAAGGTTGGGTCAAAGGAGAGTTATATTGATCAAGTTCCAAGATGGAGATTTTATAAAATAGTCTATCTTGCCATTAGTATGGAGTTACCTAATTGGAAATTGATGGGAGAAATATGATACAGAACTATACAAGAGTTTGGAGAAATTTTCTATTACTCTATATATTCAACAATATTTATGTACCATGTGATAATGCGAGAAGCTGCAAAAAAAAAGATTTGAGAAATGGACTTTATCCTTAATGAGAGAAAATGAGGATTAAGGTAGGAGTCGCAGGGAGAAAAAAAAATCTGGCAATTAGTACTTTAGATACTCAAGTAAAAACTATGAGCTTGTCAAGTTTTAAATAAAAAGGATTTACTTAAACATCTGAAAAAATAGCACTATATATTGTGCATTTATGTGATAAAGGATACAATTATTACAAATAAAGACCAGTTAGTAATTCTTACAAATTTCTTTCTGCACTGTACAGCAATTTGATTTAGGATCAGTTCCCAGTTCCTGCTATTGGTATGGTGCATAAGGAGTTAAAAAGACAATCATAAACCAGCTGGAATAAATGGAACAGACTTTTTCCTAAAGTAATCCAACCTGTTAAGTGTATACAGCGGCTTTTCAAAGGAGACTCTGAATAGGATATACTCCTCAGATATATATCAGCTTTGGATATCTCTAGTCCCAAAATATTTATCGAAAATTAAGTACACAATTATCTGCGCTGTAACTCTGACTTGCATTACTATTAAATGTTTAGAGTACATTATGTACTCCTGCTAAAACTTTAGACATTCGTCAACAATGCTTGTGAAGAAAGATCATATGTATTTAATACATTTATATCAGAATATTTAGACCTCTGGGAAGGGGGAAAGAACTCTGGTGCAGAGGTCTACAAAAGCAGCTGAATTGTTTGGTAGATACAATGCTTTTAAAATGGACAAAGAAATCTACTTCCAACACAGCACTTAACTTTGAACACTAGCAAACGCATCTCTTTAAAATATCCATATCAAAAACATTGACAATTTTAAATGGCACAGCTTGGGGGCCTCTAACTTTCTCATTATGTTATGCTTCTTGTATATATTCATATCTATATGAATACATAGATTTCTCTTTCATTGGTTCCTGTATGCCTTTCTATCTTGCACATCCCATTTGTGTCGCTCTTACGAAAATGTTCACATGTTGCATGAAAACTGGCAAACACAAACTTTCATGTATTAAAATACTTTTCAGTGAGAGACGCATTTATTCTGCTTCAAGTCTGCATATGAAATCTTACCTTTTCATAAACTTAATATATCCCATCAGAATCCCTCAAACCTATGCAAAATAAGTACATGCAAATTTAAGGATAGCACTCAAGTGTAAAACAAAAAACAGGGCAGTTTCCAACACCAGGACTCATGTTTATTCCATTGAAGCACAGGAACTGAAAACCTAACGTTACATGATAAGTTATCTGAACATATTGTAACATTCATACAGAATCATAGAAAATACCAAGACACAGAATGGACCTGGGAAGACAAAACCATATAATTATACAATTCCTGGTCCCATGATTTGCAGTTTAGACTATGGTCAGTCATCTCATGTTTTCCAGCTAGCAGAAGCATTTAGCAGTGCCTAACAGGGAAAATGTTTTTCAATGTCATAGAGTAGGTCTCCCCAGAGTACGCAACCAAAAAAGTTTGGCCCTCGGATTGGATTTTGTGAAGTCCAATTCTCTGGCTTAGGTTACCAGATTCATTTCCTTTTGTTTTCAGAGATGTAACAAAGCTGATGCCAGATCTTTTATAAAAATTCATTGAACAGCTATAGCACACCCAGGTACTGTATTTTAACATTACATTAAACGCACCTGGAGGCAGAATGAGACAATACACCTAACTAGTCTGCCCTTTAGGTGGATTCATCATTGTACTTTTCATTTCTTACCAGCCCGATCACATGTGTCATACATCCTGCAAAATACCTCAATAGATTCCCTCTCCTCCATCCTGTGATAAACTTGAGCCATTGGTACAAGGCCTTTGTAGCATCACTAGCAGAGCCTTGATCTTTGCCATTCACAAGGCTATCAACTGAATATAGTGAGAGAAACCATTTGGTACATTCACATCTCAGTTTAAAAAGTGAAAAATAAAGGTCCTCTTCAGGAGACAATGTAAAAAATTCTGCAGACTTGTCAGAAAGCTTCCGATTTAAAATGCATTATCCAGCAACTGTGTTTTTCATGGAATGCAATGCCTACAAATCCTTAAATGATTAATAGCTGTTGGAAGCAAGCAAAATAGTGTTTGCTTAAATCAGGAGCTTTGATGTTGTCTGCATTTATTTTATTGATGTATATCTATGCCTTCTTCCCAATAGTGAAGGAAGCATTTGCAGCTATGAATCTACAATAGATTCCTGAATCTTTAATGTATCCAGTACAGTTTATTATCCAAAAATCACAGGCACTCGGGTAATCCTATAGTCAATGTAATTCTGCAAAAAGGTCAGAATGTTGAATTCTAGTATACCTAAGAAAGCACAAACACCTCAAAACTCCTTCCCACTCTCAACCTAGGAACAAGCATTACCATGGGTCCAGAAGGGGTGAGCTTGGTCAGGAATGTTGGTGTTCAGCATTCCATCATTCGGGATGTAGGACTTCACGCAGGTGGACTTTGGCACCTGTGATTCTGGATAACGATGGTAAAACATCCAGTACTATTGTAAGAATGAGACAGGTATTGAGTCAGTTCCCAAGTCATGTTTGGGTTATTTCCAGCCAAGTTTTGGTGAAAATTTTCCCTATACCTTCCCCCCTCAAAACCAAATGCAAAGCAGGAAAACTCCCAAGAATGTGAAATAGCCATCCTTAAGGAAGTTGTATAGAATGGACCGAATTATTAGTCCCACTGTACTTGAAACCATCTGTCTGTCTTTAGTCTTAGTAGTAAAAGATGGGGACTACATTTTTAACAAGTTCTGTAACTTCATGCATAATTCTGGCAGGTTATTTGGAATATATCAAAAGTTTAACAAGCTCTGATTGAGTGTTCTAATGCAATATATATATATATATATATATATATATATGGGTCTACCTGACAACGCCGAAAGGTGACCACGCCGACGATGAGAACACAGACACCAGAAGATCGAAAACTGAGATGACAGACGGATGAAAACCCTGACGCTGAGAACACCATGTGAAAAGGCTGTGTAAGTATGCAGTAGTGATGGACGTTAGGGTGTGAGTAAGGTACGTGTGCAATATTGACGGACTCTAGGTATAGGGGTGGGTTAAGCGAGTTAGGGCGCAGGTTAGGTGTGTGCAATAGTGACAGTCTTTAGGGTTAGGGGCGGGTTAATTGAGTTAGGGCACGGGTTAGGTGAGTGCGCGATAGTGACGGACCTTAGGGTTAAGGTTATAGATAGCTGTGTATGTAAGGTTTAGTGTGGGTTTGTAAGGATTTTGGTGTGCTTGTGTTGTGTGTGCGCTTTTTGGACAGGGGATTTGTTTTGTTTGTGAAGTGTCGGTGTTGTCAGGTAGACACACCAGTGGTCTTGACACAAGGTTACAAAATGGGGGGTGTTTACAGCCTGCAGGAATCCACACTTTTGAAGTTAATATATGCATTGTATGCTTTGTTTCCTGAATGTTTATACTCAGTTTACTGTGGGGGGGGCTGTGATGACCTCGATACAAGTAAGCAGAAAATAGCCTACTTTGCATCAGTTTATGACACAGTGGACCGGCAGCTAGATTAACAAAAGAAGCATTTCCAGTTTTAAAAGCCACATTTACGTTTTTTGCTGGGAATTTGTACACAAAGTATGCCCAATGCCCAAGTACACCTTTTTTTATTTTTTTTTTTACAATTACGCAGGGAGGAACAGGGGCTATTACTTTAACACTGCATAAACACCAAGGAAAAAGGTTGTCTAGGCAATACAGTTTTCCCTTCTCTGTATTTAGAGGATCTCTATTTTCTGCAAGCCAACAATGAAATTGCATTGAAGTCTGACCGCTGTGTGCAAAGTGGCAGCACTTTGCATGGTGCACATTCACTAGGCTGGACCAAATAAACCCTCTTTCATACGTTAGAACCACCATTAGGTTAAATGCCTTTCAATTCACACCATAATAGTAGGTAGTACACACTTTTGCAATGATTATTTTTACAATGTTGCTGACTTATAATTGACTTACCCAAAATGTTAACATAAGCAGGTTCAACTTGCCTTATTTCCATTTACCAAGTCCAAACTGAGTAAATAAGCCTCTTTTCAGCAGTGGCCTGGGGAGAAAAGCTCCACAAGAAATAGTACAAATGCAACATCCAGGATAATGTGGCAACATTTAGCAGCATTGCATACAACGTTCCATGAGAACCATTTGCAGCAGTGCTAGTAGCATTAGCATTACATACATAAAGCAGATAATTAGGAAAGTATTTTTGCAGCAACAGTCAGCACTGAGTGCAGTGCGTTAGATCAGATACAATTGTGTGCATTTTGACATGGAATAAGAGTCACAGACACGGACACAGGTAGTATGTTTGGATTAATTTACTAGGCAGATAACAGCGTAGCTAGGAATCAAATAACAGTTAATTATCCTTAAAGAAATGTTGGGTAACCGTGCCAAGATTGAGATACAATTGTAGTATTTTGCAGAGTTGAGTATAAATGTTTAATAGTGCAGAGAGCTCTTAAGTGGACTGGAGTTGTATATCCCTTTGGATGGGGCATTTGTCAATGTGAGACTCTAACCTGTGTGCAAATTGAATAGTTCAAGCCAGCTTAGATGCCTGAAGACAATACAGTGATGTCAGGAGTATCGCTTGTTTGAAGCAATTTTATTTTACTTTTTACTGGGAGTGTCCAGCTGGGGCCAATGGCCCATTTGCAGAGGCCTTGGGAGAAAAGTTCCAACTAACCAAACTACTACAAATATACAAGTTCTCAAAAGGTCTGGGAATTTATACAATTGCAACTAGAGTATTTTGTAACACTATTGCAGACTTCTAACAGTATAGATAAGC